>NW_027307697.1:0-89393 GCF_964275005.1 Diadema setosum | reverse complement strand
CCCCCCCCCCCCCCCCCCCCCCCCCCCCCCGAGATCTCGGCCATCGGTGGTGCGATCGCGATGAAATTTTGCATGCGTGAGACCCGCGTCATAATCTACAAGATTATGTTATAAGATTTTTTGAAACAATCAATTTCTAATTTTAATTAATTAATTATGCAAATTAAGCTCAAGGTGATATTTTAGCTTAATTAAGAGCATTGAGAGTCTAATTTTGATCTGTAAATCTGTTTTAGCATATTCAACAATTGTACATCACAAAAACTTCCAAAACTCATTTCAATTCTTAAGTATTTTATTGTTTTCAGAATTTCTTATGTATTTCTTTGTTTTCAACTTTTGTTTTTTCTTTGTTTTTTCATTGGAAATTGTCACTGACCACTTTTCTACCATAATTAGCACAAAATTAATCAATAAAAGTGATTAATTGTAAAAATAATCAGGTTTTTATGCCTTTCACGACAGAGCACTGTTTTCCATAGGAAATGTACACAAAAATCACAAAATTGTGCCCGTTTTGGAGCGACATTCCGTTACAAAAATGGGCGTGGCTTCGCAAAAGTATGCGCGGATGTTGCAAATTTGGTCTCAAAAGTTGCGCGAGACTTGAACGAAGAAAGTCAAGAAGCCTCGCGATGAGGCCTTCTCGCGTTACAGAATTATAGCGCGAAACGTCGAGGGGGGGCGGATTCCGCCCCCCCCCCCCCCCCCCCCCCCCCCGGCCCTTTTAGGGTTAAAGCAAAATCAGCTCATCCTCAACAGGTTGACAATGAAATGTCTGTACATGTTTTGATACACATGTGTACGTATGAGGTCCAAATACGTCACTCCACCAAATATACTTATCTTCATGCTCAACGAACAATCTGACATAAGATGTGTACACGCTGAAACTTGAATACATGATTATGGCTTTTCTCCTTCAAGGGGTAAATACTGAAAGAAATTAAATCACAATGTTTAGTCCAAATGTTGCTTTTAAAAAGCTCTTGTCATTCTTAAAATGTTTCCATACACATACATGCCATCTTGGTGTCACATAAATATTCTAAATTTTGTTGATTTTTTTTTTTCTTCTGAGCAGTACACATTGATAACCAAGAAATTGTTGAAAATACTTGTTTGTTCCTTTCTGCAACAAGATTTTGTTGAGTTTTATACTGATCTTGTAACAGATGTAACTGAATGCTTATACTATACATCAAGAAGACTCCATAATCATATCATTATCTCTCTGATTTTGTCACAGTACCAAAGAGTACACACTGCTGTGACCAGGGGTATGACGATATTCTTGGGTACTGCATGCCCAATTATATCACAAACAAATGATTCAGTATTCAGTAGAGTTTTATTGCAAAATGAGCTAAGCACCATTTTCAAACATTTCAAACTAAGTCCATCATCAGATAAAGCAAAATAAAACTTTTCTAGCAATACCTCACTTATAACAGAACAAGGAATATTCTATAAGTTATGGTTAAAAACATCCTGCATTTCTTTTATTATTTTCTTTGTTTTTTAGCAGCTTAAATCACAAATATCCCAACTTAACAAGAATGGAATTAGCTTGTTTTGAAATAAAACTCTTCAAACCATCATGTTGACATATGGTAGTACCTTGTGGAGAGCTGTGCAATGTGGCTCACTCCCCCTTCGACGTCCCTGCTTCCTCCATGCTGTCATCTTGGTCCTGCAGCGCCCTCTCTTGGTGGACTTTGAGTGATTTGAGCAGCTGCTGGTTCCAGTGCACGTCAGTAGGAGATAATATGAAGCTCTGAACTAAAATGCAAATATTCAAAACACAGAGATGACAGAGGATAAGAAGTAACTGATTTATTCAAACAAAACTACAATTGATGAATGATGCAGTTACTGTACATACATGTACATGTGGGAACAACTGAAGTTCCTCAACTCAAATTGCAAATTAGATGGGTAGAGATTCTGATGTTATACAATGGATGCAAGTTCATGGTTGGTCAGATAAATTCTAATAGGACAATAGTTTACATCACACAAGTGGACATTATGTCACCAGCATCTGTGTCTACATGTTGCAGGGGGATCATAATAGAAATACAACAATGTCAATTTTCTGGATAATGCTTGGCCTATAAAACTCAACAACAGCTACAAAACCATGACCTAAACCCACCAAATCAGATACTGGTTACAACCTTAGGTTCAATGAAGAGTCCAAGAGGGAAATAGGACTGAAATTTTCAATTTTAGAAACGCTTAGAAACATCAGTATTAAGCACTATACAAATGTTATTCACTATCATTATCATTATCATTAACTATTTTATATTATTTTGATATCAACAGTAAAAAAAAATAATAATAATAAATATTCGGAGAAGAAGAAAGATTGTTTATTTCTTTCAGCAGTAATGCAAAGCATTTCTGTAATGTTCAAATGGATCTCTTCCCATCACTGTTTCCACAATGTAAACAGAGATATGATCATAGAAAACTCCACAACATACTTTGTTCTGAGCTGATTTCCTGTCTTATCTTGTCTACCAGTGGATGGCTGAAGACACTCTGTAGAACCCTGAAAGACAAATTGTGCATGCCCTCGGTGCGTGATCCGCACGCCTTCAGCCAATCACAGCGCAGCTTCCAATCCCCCTTGCTGGCTGCTTCCAAGAAAAGGAGGAAGGCAGCATTCAGCAGGTTCTGCGCTGGTTCTGATCTGTAGGGGTTAAAAGTTGCACACAAGGTGACAGGATCAAGTGGATTACTGCAACGATGCACACTGGCACTGGTCTGGTCAGATTGCCCAGGACAAGTAAAAATCACTGTCAGACCAGTAACTTTTCAGGAACGGACCAGTAAAAAATGGAAAAACTAGCTACCTACAGGTGCAACAGACAGGTCAGACTAGTAGAAAAGATGGGTTAGTGTGCAGCCCTGTTTACTGCCCACTATCACTTAATGTCTACAGCTATGGGGTTCAAAGTTCCACTAGAGCACTTACAAGTTGTATGTCCAAATGCAAGACACTTTGGTCCAAACTCACAAAGGTAGTTTGAATCACATCCCCGCTTTACAAAAAGTTAATGTGACTAAAACAAGTGCAAAACAGGCTTGTCAGCCTGTGTGCATCACTGGATATCTGTTGGCAAACACAATATGTTAAGCACAATTACATTTTTGTACACAGTCGATATCTGCATAACCTACAGGTGAAATTCAAACAAAGGTCTAAGAGTAAGGTTGGTACCTGGTGGAGTCCTCATGTGTGCACTGCTCCAAGAGGTGCACAAGCAATGCCCCCTGGCGCTGCACCGCCACCAAGGAGGGGCTGGTGGTGATGTGCCTTGCATCAGTCAGTGGGTAGAGGTGGGTTGGAACATCCCTCTGGGCAGAGACCGACATTGCAGAATCCTCCGTTTCCATGGAGACGATCCCATCCGATTCACCAGATAGGCATCTTTCCAGAGCCTCCTTGGCTCGCTTTGAAGTAAAGAGGGGTTGAGACAAAAAGGGATTTTCAACTTCAGACTTGTTCAGAAAAAAAAAAGCAACCTGTTGTACTGAATCTCATGGAGTGTATGATACCCTAATTGTCATTTCATGTAACATCATACATGTATTTCATATCTACATGTATGACAGGTAAGAATGTCACTTCTCCATTCATTGTACAACTGTCTTCCATACTACACAATCAATCACACTTCGGGTTTCAAAGATATATTTCAGTCATATCCATCTCAACCTTTGACCACATGTTTCACTAGTTTCTTGAATTAATCCTTTCTGTGTCAGCGACTATTGACAGTGTGTACAATGCTATGGGATTTTCTGTGCCAATTTGCACTCAAAGCATACAAAGGGTTAACTACACTGTATAAACGCATATGTCATTTGGGGGAAATTTTCCATTTGTAGCATCTCCCTTCTCACCGCAACCCATACACCTCAACAGACAAAGCTAAATGAATCCCACCCAAAAATGTATGCCCAAGATTTTCTATCATCATAATGAACGGCTACTACTACAATACTGAATAATCGGTACTTGGCTACGTCAATGACGCACAATTTGTCAATCAATTGCAAAATAAAGCCAAGCAGTTATAGACCTTCTAGAGTACAAAGTTGAACATTAATTTCAGTTACAGACCTGTTTGTTGGCAAGAAGCAGCTGACTGCTGACATAGACTTCACAGCACGCCTCCCTCAGTGCCCTGTCGGTCGGCAGCCCATTCAGGACCAGCCTGCTGGTCTTGGATGCGGCCAGAAGCAGGCTCGGCAGTCGGGCGGAGTCGTTGCTATGGAGACAGGAGCGCATCTCTGCATGGAGGGCCATCAGCGTGGAGCACGTCTCGTCAGATTTCAGCCCGATGGCACGAAGAAGAGTGCGGACATCCTGGTCGCTGTATCCTCCTCCTTCCGTCTGGGAGGAAAAAAAAGTTTTGTGTCATCAACAACACCAAAATACTGCATAAAAGCAAGATTTTAGTGAGATTTTACTCAAAACAGAACTTTCTCTTCAGTCAAAAGTAGCAATAGAACAATGAAATCTGTCAATCATGTAATTACTACAAAATTTGGAGCAAGTTCAATTCTGAATGAGACATCAATGATTCAAGGAATTTCAGTTGTGTCAATTCTGATCAAATAAACACCAGTTTACAACCTAAGCATCATTGCCTTTATTCACGGCAGCTTCATTCATTGCATAAAATTCCCTGAAAATTCCCTGTAATATCATCAGCATCTATGTTACTTTAATTTTTGGTTCTTTTTATCTCTTCTTTTTCAAGCTTTTGACTTCTCGATATGGCAACAATTTCATTAAAGATACTTTCTGCGCTAGTCACAAACAGTCCATGTCAACAGCACATTATCATCTGAGTATGCAGTACATTTTGGTAGCATAATGCAAAAGGTAGCATTCTGGAGTGTGGAAGGTCACATGGTATTTTAGCCGTTTTGTTGCAATTTCCAATGAACAAAGAACTTCCATTGCAGACAATAAAGTACTCAATATTAATCTATTGATATAAAAAAATTGTATCTCCATATCTTAGACGATTAGACTGGCAAGTCACTTTAACCCTCCTGCCAAGCTCCAGAGCAGTGCTTGGTACATTTTTTCACAGCGGTAATAACCAACACTCTGCTAAACACTGAACCAACTCTGACTGTCAAGAAAGCAAGACCCTGGTGTTATGAGTATCAGCAAAAGGTGTAATTTTGCATTTTTTTTTTTTTTTTCTTCAACAAACTGGCCAGAACTCTAGTGGGAGTGGGGAGGAGGGTGGGGGAGGGGTTGCAAGTAAGGTACAAATAAAATGACTGTGATACGCTGATAATTACCTCTCCAAGAAGGTAGATCTCTACACCTCTATTCCTCATTGCCCTTGAGATCTCCCCATGTCTTGGATCCATGGCCAGAAAGAGCCTGTGGTGGAAGACATAACCCCAGCACATTATGCCATGACACAACTAACAAGGTGACATCTATGGAAAAGATGTCAGAAGTCTAGAGTATGAATTTCATACATTTGAATACTTAGAGAATGAAACCAAGTGATTGAGTGGATACAGCATTATAGTAAAACACATCAGTGAAATTTAAGGAAAATACATACATGCATACATACATACATACAACTATATACTTACATACATACAATCCATTCAAAAGCTACAAATTTTTAAAAGTTATGGTGCTGGATGAGAAGACTACAACAAGTTGTGACGTCACCACAGGACAACAGTATAAAGGAAATATAAAAAGAATGAAAAATATATTTTCACTTTTCTAGCAAAATGAGAGAGCACTTGAAAAAATGAACACAAAACAAAATGAGAATTGCGGACAAATTAAAGTACATGTGTATGCCATCAGGTTTTTTCATATGGTGTCCCAGTGGATCCTAAATTGTAAGAATACAATAGCTATTTTGGTAAAATAAACAGATACATCCTGCAAAGTACTCTCTAAAATATACATTAAATTGGTGACTGAACTACATAGAATTGTAATTTATTTCTTTTCTTAGAAATACAGACTGTATTACAGGAGAGATAGCCACATTACCAAGACCCTTCACAGCACATTTGCACATGACCAGTGGAAATCATGCCACAAAAATTGATGTGAGACGCATCAAGACCTAAAAAAGTGGAACCCAATTTTGCTCGGTACTATTCCGAGATGCATCACACCTGCTTTAAATCAAACATAGCTTGCCATTTGAAATAACCTCACTAATACAGTATGTGAAGCAGAGAAAACACCAAAACAAAACTAAAGCCAAACTGCTGACAAGAAGAGTCAAGAAATTTTTTGCAAACCTGAACTCAGGATGAGGCTTGATGGCGGGAATATCTCCGTCAATCACGCCTCGCTCATTGATGGTCAGAACGCCGCCCGGTTCTAGCAGACCATTCAGGCGATCCAGCACAGATGGGCTGAAAACAGCAGGAATGGCAATGAAATGTTAGAATAAAAATAATTACAAAATAATGATAAAGAATTTCATTTCATTTCTTAAAGTCATGCATTCTTTAACTCGCTACCTATCGCCTGCAAATTGTTCTTGTGAAATGTCAGAAGGATTTTTAGGATGGAAGTCTCTAAATGGTTAACACATTGAATTCCAGATGAGTTAAAAAACAAAGAAACCTGCAAGAAAAATTCTTCAGTATATCGTCGCTGGAGCGACAAGACCTCATATCTACAAAATGTCAAATGTTCAGTAGAGCAAAAAAACATGGCAGCCAAAGCACTGTATCCAATGGGATAGACATTCCTTTGACATGCCGTGGTGGCTTCATTTTGGGGGTAAGACATCTAGGATTTGGACAGGACATATCCCTTAACTGATTATCTGACCATTAATCCAAAAAAGTCATTTTCACCAATATTGCAGATACAAGGTCTTGTCACCCCAGCGACGATATGTACCTTTGTATATTATGCTGCTTTAATGGGTGATCACCAACACATAATTTTTGTCCATGTTATCAGATTTTTACAGCACTTCTCATACCTTTGGACCTCTGTTTTTAATAATTACAACATATTTTTGGTACCAAACATTCTTCAATTCAAACTGTAATTAATGCATCAGCTTTGGTTATCTTAATGACAGGAAAAAAAGATTTCATACTTTGTTTTGTTTGTTTCTTTTAAATCTAGCGATCAATTTTCTTGAACAAATCATGAACAGCTGATCTACTCAAAGCTTGTACTAATGTACGATGAAAAATGAAAATATTCTGTATCATATTTTATTAATTATGATTATTAAGTCATTCATTCCTTCCATTGTTTACTCCAGGATGAAGAAGAAGATATCTACAAAACACAATTTTATTATCAATCTGAGCATACTGAGTAATCATTAAATAAACTAGTTAAGAGTTACATTCGGCACATGATTGGCTTTAAATAAACCTAGATGCACATATACTGTACGTGAGTAATACCTGGCTTTTCAACTGGTCTGTTTAAATGATTTAAATATTTGGGATCATTTGAACCATCCCTAGCTAGCAACTGGTTTTTTATCATCAATGGCTGTCTGAAATTTATCCTACTTATAATGTCATGGTACACATACCTGCAGAAATTGACATTGTCAACAAGGAGCCAGTCTCCCTGTTTGAGGGCTTGCACAAGCAGTCCATCCACCCACTCAAACTTGCCACCCCCGCCAGGAGTGGAGTGGTCCTCCATGGCATACTTCTTCTTCAGGAGGCTGGCAACTTCCATCACTTCAGAATGAAACAATGAAGGGGTGTTGAGCTTGTGCATTTCAAGCAGGGAAGGACAACAGCATTGAATAGTGATTTGCTGTTAGGCAAACTCCTACATACAGTTGTGTATGCATATGTACAGGATGAGCATATTTTCTTTAACCTAGTAAGATACAATACAGCAAACTTGTAATATTTTGCTTTGAAGCATTGATCTTTCTTCTTCTTCTTTTTTTTTTTTCTTTTTTTTTGGGGGGGGGGGAGGGAGGGAGCATTTCACAAAATGTGAGATAGTCTATACAGCACAAAAAAAGACACATGCAAACATTTGATAAGATATGTTTTGTTGACATTAATTCATACTGTTTGCAGTCCTGTATTCAAAGCAAGCTTTATCAAAGAAACTATTCCGAACTTACTTGACTGAAAGCACTCATTAAATCTCATTGAAAGAAACTTGTACACCTTAACAAAGCTGTACACACTAGGTCAATGCCCTTTTTGCACATTTTTAACAAGTTTTTGATCATCTTTACTCTATGGTAACTTCTCAATACACACGCTCACTGTTAAACAAAAGGGTGAAAAGTTTTCTTCTGATAAATGTAACATCAGACATTATTTTGAATCTACTCTTATTCATCTATTGTATAATGACTTCCTAAAATCCATGTGGGTATGCGAAAGTATGCAAGTGTTCTTTTTTTTTTTCTTTTCTTTTTTTTGTCAAGCATCACTTCCTCACCTTTTGACAAGTTGGAGACTTGGGCTGAATTCAGCATTGACAGAAGTTGGTCAACTAAGTTGAGGTTCTGCTCCGATAATTGCACACTTTCAGGTTGCTCTACACAAATAAACAAATCAAAAAATAAGCCACAAAGTAGCCAAAACCAAATTTTACAAAATACACTGTAGCAATACATCCTTTTGAATATTCCTTTTTCTTCCTCTTTTTTTCTATCACTTTCAACTACACCACAGACTACAGTCAAACCGAACAATCCAGAAGTGCTAGAATATAGTCAGGCAAATTCAGCTCACAAATTAGTAAGAGTTGCAATTTACTGTCTGGTAGTGCGACTGATCTCATCGTCAACTTGATCCACTTAATCTTGATACTTCAATGAATGCATTAGAATGCATTAAAAATTCTGTGCATAGGAACTAAGATTATTATAATAAATTATACAAAAAATATACAATGAATGACTTATGTCACAATGAGGGTTCAGAAAAAGTCTAAAAACATTAGACAGAGTGTAATGCTTGCCAAGTACATTTCACTTTCATTGTCCCATACCATTTGTCGTTGAATTCCTGAGGGCAGACAAAATTCCCATGATCCTCTGCACCTGCTTTCTCTTCTCTCCTGAATGGTGATCAAGCAGGCTCCTGACCGTTTCCATGGCAACATCATCGACCATCGCCACGAGGGCCTCCCAGTGTCTATTCAGGTCAGCCTGCAGGGTGAAATGAGGAACACATTGATGCCTGCATTACAGGAGAAATATTCTGACTGTCACAATGTTTATGGAGCCTTTTGTTAAAAGGTCCCTGCAAAAGAAATGTATGTTGACCTCTAATGATGCCTTTTAGTCTGTACACTTATACATACATCATAACCAAATCACAAAATACAAGTACTTCATGAAAATATGCATCATTGGGTGCGTTCGAGCACTCTCCAAAAGCGAACTGAACCCCCACTAGTGGAGCGCTCGAACGCTCCTAAAGTGCACCATCCCGAGCTGAAGCAAGCCAAAAGTGGACCACTTCCCGATGTGCCCCCAAAGGGTACCAAAAGTGTACCAAAAGTTTGCATGTGAAAAATGCACATAACATGCACATACAGTGCACGTCATTCAAAAAGTCAATTCTCTCTTTTGGGGGACATCTGTAAGTAGTTTAAGTGTGAATGCGTGACCCCCTCTAAAAATAACTCATGAGGTACACTTTCTCAACAGAGTGCTCAAACACTCCAAATCTGGCACAGTTCAGTACAGTTCGCTTTAAAGCACTCAAATGCACCCATAGTTTCTGAAGTATGCTACTGTACCTGTTCAAACCCTCCCAGTAGCTCTGTGGTATCCATAGCACTGTTCATGGCCAGGACTTGTAGTCTATGTCCAGTCAGGGCAGCCAGAAGGTGAATCAACGAGGTCTTTCCACTGGAACTGGGACCAACCTGCAGGCGGGATAAAAGTGAAATATATATTTTTTTCCCCCAGTCTTTATCTCGCAATGCGTTTAAACACTAAGTTTTATGAAAATGGCTTATGGCATTGCAGAGACTTACCGTACAGGGAAAATACAAATTGTAGTACAATTATACAAATTTGACCCTGAGCCTGTGCACCCAAAAGTTGATAGGCACAGTTTTGTCCACTTATACACACATATGCCAAGTTTCATATGGATACCTCAAACAGTTCTTACCCAATTGAGGACAGATTGATTTTGCTACAACACGCATTTCCAATAGACACCCGCCCAAGTATTCTCGGGACTTGTCTTCAACAGGTTAAGTTACACCGTTTATAATATCAATAATGGATGGACAGACAGTCTAAAAAAACATGTCTCCAATGATACTTAGCGAAGGAGGCATAGAAAGATCTTTTCTCTCTAAAAGAAGAGGCCATATGGTGTGATCAACATATTTCTGAGACACCTTTTCTTGATGCAGACACTCACCAGTATGGTCATCCAGTTCATCTCCACACACTTTATGATGGACTCCATCGCCCCAAGGTCGTGGTGTAGGAGCTGGAGAGGGACTTGTGTGAGGGCGCTGGTCTCCCCTGATGACTTTTGGCGTGGCAAGAAAGCTCCGCCAACCTACAGGACAATGCACAAACACTGTTGGGAGTCCTGTGCTACGTATACTCAAAACATGTTTGATATTTCGGAGTAAATTTCCCCGAATATCCTGTAATATTAGTTGAAATATAGAATCCACTCTCAACAATATCAGGTACTGAGAGAGCATTGACTGTCCTGCATCATCACTGTGATACACATATGTACATTACACTTGGTGTACCTAAGATTTCTGCTGATTTCTTGTTTATTTTACATTCAGGAGTACAGAGAGGTCTCATGCACGCACCGGTTCTGCAGTTCTTTCAAGGACTGCAAGACATACTGAGATCGGTTATGTAACAATTACTGCAAAATTTTGTTGGCCGATCAGACAGGACAATCTTTGCCTTACTTGCAATCTCATGAAAAGACCAGTTCAACAAAATTCATTAATAAGAACTGCAAGACATTATACACACGTATTGAGATCAGTGACAATGACTGCATAATATTTCTGCTGACTAATCAGACAATGGAGATTCTTAAACTTTTTTGACCAATCATAATCCTCGTTTCACTCTGCTCTCACCTGCAGCCAAGCTGGAGTGATGTGAAACTGTCTGCTGCTCCGATACGCCACCATCTGCTGTCCACCAAACTTCTTCCCGAGCACCTTCTCATACAATCTGTACACCTGTAACAACAGATGTTCATGATTACGTATCAACCCATTCTCTACACGATTCTCAAGTACCCACAGACATTTTACATGAATCGCCATAATGCAGCAGTTAATGGTTTAAGTAAAACAAGTAAGAACAAACCAACAAATAATTCAAAACAAAAGGGCATACAGCCATACATAAAAATAATGACACAATACTATTTACATATAACTTTCTCTTGTTTTAAATAATTATGAGTAAATAATTATAGAGTCAAGTATTCAGTTTCAGATTTTCAAAGCTGCAGAAAAATCTACTTGAAAAAAAATTCAATCTATAAATCATCTCTGAGAGCCTGCGTAGTAGTGTACATGATTTACATACGTACAATACCAAAAGTAAGCACTCTTGGCAGTGTTAATTTGTACTGTCCTTGGATGCACAACATGCTTTATCATTAATCCTCTTTTCTCACCTTTTCTTTGTCCTCTGCTGTTCTCATTCTGTCGCCATACACCAGACCAACGTGTAGTCCGGGATCCCACCGGTCCGGCCGGGCCCCAAGGTCGCGGACCATCAGGTCGCACCATCGGAACAGGTCGCGCAGGTTGAACTCCCATGGACCCCCCCTCTGACCCCATCGACCCTCCACCATGGTCTCTCGGTACAGCTGGGTTTAGATAGCACAACAAAGAAAAGTTATGGTTAGTTTACATGCATTACACACCATACAATTTGAAGCTGCTTGTTTAAAGTGGTGATACAATCATACGTCAATGCTCCTATACAAAATATAAGGCCATTAATAAAATTATGATTCCCAACATAGACTGTACATATACATTGTATCCAAATCAGAAGCATTTTAATAGACCATACTCTTAGAGACTACACATAGTTATCCTAGTCTGAATAAAACAATTGCATACAGAAGCAACACTGTTATATCTCAAAGAGCACAAAATTAATCATGCATCATCAATGCAATAGGCACTAACCCAGTCCAAAATAAAAAGAGACTTTCCGAAACAGTCTACAAAAAAGCACTCGATTTTGGGGAAAAATTTTTAAAAATTGATCCGTCAATGGGCAAAAAAATGGCATTTGCTACTGAAAATGCTGCCCCAGGTTCGCTAAAAAGCGAACCTGGCTGCCAGGTTCGCCAAAAAGCGAACCTGGCTTCCAGGTTCGCCAATAAGCGAACCTGGCTGCCAGGTTCGCCAATAAGCGAACCTGGCTTCCAGGTTCGCCAAAAAGCGAACCTGGCTGCCAGGTTCGCCAAAAAGCGAACCTGGCTGCCAGGTTCGCCAATAAGCGAACCTGGCTGCCAGGTTCGCCAAAAAGCGAACCTGGCTTCCAGGTTCGCCAAAAAGCGAACCTGGCTGCCAGGTTCGCCAAAAAGCGAACCTGGCTGCCAGGTTCGCCAAAAAGCGAACCTGGCTTCCAGGTTCGCCAAAAAGCGAACCTGGCTGCCAGGTTCGCCAAAAAGCGAACCTGGCTGCCAGGTTCGCCAATAAGCGAACCTGGCTGCCAGGTTCGCCAAAAAGCGAACCTGGCTTCCAGGTTCGCCAAAAAGCGAACCTGGCTTCCAGGTTCGCCAATAAGCGAACCTGGCTTCCAGGTTCGCCAAAAAGCGAACCTGGCTTCCAGGTTCGCCAAAAAGCGAACCTGGAAGCCAGGTTCGCCAAAAAGCGAACCTGGCTGCCAGGTTCGCCAAAAAGCGAACCTGGCTGCCAGGTTCGCCAATAAGCGAACCTGGCTGCCAGGTTCGCCAAAAAGCGAACCTGGCTTCCAGGTTCGCCAAAAAGCGAACCTGGCTTCCAGGTTCGCCAAAAAGCGAACCTGGCTGCCAGGTTCGCCAAAAAGCGAACCTGGCTGCCAGGTTCGCCAATAAGCGAACCTGGCTGCCAGGTTCGCCAAAAAGCGAACCTGGCTTCCAGGTTCGCCAAAAAGCGAACCTGGCTTCCAGGTTCGCCAAAAAGCGAACCTGGCTGCCAGGTTCGCCAAAAAGCGAACCTGGCTTCCAGGTTCGCCAAAAAGCGAACCTGGCTGCCAGGTTCGCCAAAAAGCGAACCTGGCTGCCAGGTTCGCCAATAAGCGAACCTGGCTGCCAGGTTCGCCAAAAAGCGAACTTGGAAGCCAGGTTCGCCAATAAGCGAACCTGGCTTCCAGGTTCGCCAAAAAGCGAACCTGGCTTCCAGGTTCGCCAAAAAGCGAACCTGGCTTCCAGGTTCGCCAAAAAGCGAACCTGGCTGCCAGGTTCGCCAAAAAGCGAACCTGGCTTCCAGGTTCGCCAAAAAGCGAACCTGGCTGCCAGGTTCGCCAAAAAGCGAACCTGGCTGCCAGGTTCGCCAATAAGCGAACCTGGCTGCCAGGTTCGCCAATAAGCGAACCTGGCTGCCAGGTTCGCCAATAAGCGAACCTGGAAGCCAGGTTCGCCAATAAGCGAACCTGGCTGCCAGGTTCGCCAAAAAGCGAACCTGGCTTCCAGGTTCGCCAAAAAGCGAACCTGGCTGCCAGGTTCGCCAATAAGCGAACCTGGCTGCCGGGTTCGCCAAATAAGCGAACCTGGCTGCCAGGTTCGCCAAAAAGCGAACCTGGCTGCCAGGTTCGCCAAAAAGCGAACCTGGCTGCCAGGTTCGCCAAAAAGCGAACCTGGCTGCCAGGTTCGCCAATAAGCGAACCTGGCTGCCGGGTTCGCCAAATAAGCGAACCTGGCTGCCAGGTTCGCCAAAAAGCGAACCTGGCTGCCAGGTTCGCCAAAAAGCGAACCTGGAAGCCAGGTTCGCCAATAAGTGAATAAGTGAATAAGTGAATAAATGCGAACCTGGCTGCCAGGTTTGCCAAAAAGGGAACTTGGCTGCCAGGTTCGCCAAAAAGCGAACCTGGCTGCCTGGTTCGCTAAAATGCGAACCTGGCAGCCAGGTTCGCTAACAGGCGAACCCGGGCTGCCAGGTTCGCTAACAGGCAAACCGAATCCAGCCTGCCAGTATGCACAACAAGACATATTCACAACAAGTCAATCACCTAAAATACATGTATCTTTGCCAAATATTTGATCACGAATGAATGATGTGGCACTCACTCATTCAAGCTTGACTGTTTATGTAGATTTGGTTTTATTTGCCATAATAGTGATAGTCATTGTAATTATGATGATAATGATGATAATAATAATGAAAAGAATAAAAATAACAATAATAGGGGGTATTGGTAATGCCCTTCACCAGCACTTGGTCTGTATTACCTACAAATAGAAAGGTGTAGAACATCAGCAGTTTAAATAAGAGTTTTGCATGCTCATTCAACTATTGCTTTTTGACTCTGACGGTTGTACAGATTTCAAAGGAAAACACATGATATACAGAATACCTCAACTTGAGTGTTATCTTTTATTTGAGGGGTTGAAGGAGGGGAAATGGATTTAACTTGCATGAACAGTGCCTTCAGGTAAAGATTGCAGGTCCTGCAAATTAACCTCCATTATTCCATTAAAATTCGTTCATGTAAACATTGAAATTTCATGGACAATGCAAATGTGAAAATAGCTCAATAATTTTCCTTAATACTTCTTCTTTTCTTTAAATTCAACATAATTGTGATACAGTTGTACATTGTGTGATCTGAGAATAGCTACATGTCATTATTTGATGGAAAGATGCATGATACCATGATTAATAGTGTCCACTTTGTTTAAAGTAATAGTCTTACAAATCAAATGCCATTATTGATTCTGAAGGCAAATGCAGATACACCTATATTCTGATCTTTAATTCAAACCATGAACTGTAATTCCATTATTGTAGCAATCTTCTGCAACAACACAGTTAAAGGAATCAGAAAGAGAAATGATATGAAGAGATCAATACTATTTAACACATATAATCCAAATCAAGCATCTACATGTACGTATCATGAGAGATGCACATCTCTTTAGCCTAATTAGGTGGAGGGGAAGACTGCACCTCCCTGTGAGCAATTCAGCAAGAGCTTTGAAACACAAAGAGATGTAATACATCATATAGTTTTTTTATAGTCATCACTTTTTTCTAAGATCCTGCAACTCAAAATGGAGGTATGGTTTGGGGTTTCATCAGATTTTCCATGACAACCCTCCTCAAAAAAAAAAGAAAGAAAGAAAGAAAGAAAGAAAGAAAGAAAAAGCTGCTTCCAATGATTTGTGGGTACATAGGGAAAACTGAATCAATTATATATACATGTACATGTATATTAAGGTAAAGTACATGAACACCGCTATTCAATGAGTTCTCAGTAATACCAAGGACATTTTTTGCGGTTTCAACTTTCCTTCCACACCAGGCTGAGTACGACGCTACTGGTACTCTTGTAGCAAGATCAGAAATTATGGATAACTACAATTGTACTATAACAGGATGAATCTTGTGAGTTCCAAACAAAGAAAACATGCTAATTAAACCTCTTATATAGTGAGGCAAAACTTTGCTTAACCTTCACAGTCATGTTCTAAGATTCTTCAGCTGGATGTCACACATCTGTGTCTCATAATTATGTTCTACATCACACCAGAGTTGGATAGCACTCAGTTGTTGATAGCACTGCATGTTGTTTGCCTAAACCACGTGTCAACGGTGTGTATACACACACGTATACACATGCAAAGTTTGTATCTGTTAGGTTTGAATTATTTGTAACAGATATGAATATTCTACACACTACACAGCACACTTACAGAACATGACATCAGATACCAATTCACAATCATGACATGACGGTCTTTATATTGACTGTAAACTGTAAGAATGCGTGGAATAGTTAAAAAGCACATTTCAAACAGCCCTCAAAACCTTATTTCACAGGCAAACATCAATGAAAAATAAAACACCTTTTTGTAATGAGAAGTGCTGTCTAAAAAACATTTTGTGCTTGGATTGCCTCAGATAACATCGCCTGTGACTATCATCAAACATTTATGGTAACAATCAATGAATGGAAACATGGATACACAAAACTACACAAGACATTGAAAAAAAAATACTTGAAAGTTATCTTGCCACTCATGTTGTATTCTTTGATTATTCAGTACAGTGATAACCACAAGAAGCTACATGGTACATATCAATTTGGATACCAAATTGCAATGAACACTTGATATTCAAACATGAAAATCAAACAGTGATTTTCTTTTCTAGCTTAATTTTGACATTTGAATTGCCAGACTCACAAAACAGGCCACAAAATGAGGAAAACATTCACAGAAGGGCAAGATAAAAATTAGAGGAACATTAATTTGACTGAATAACAGTTCAATTATTGATATACAGCATCAGGAATGAATATATTCTAGCATTATAATGTATGAGATCATACATGGAACAATCCAATTCACTGCACTTATTTCCAGTAAGAGTACAATTGAGCCACAAAAATTGACACATTTTATGCTTTATAAACTGTTTGCAAGCCGCACAGCACATATTCTGACATCATACAGTGACCTTGATTTATTCCTATAAACCTACAGTGAGAATTACAAGTCATACATCTTGTAAAATACTTTGGTACAGGATTTTTCATGATGGCAGTTACATGTAGATGTCTACACACTGTTGAAATACAATGGGATGGTACTTTTTACTTCTGTTGTAGTATTACACCTAAAAGATAGAAGTTGTTTGCATTGTCAAACATGTATAGAAAATGATTACTTAGGATTCGGTTAAAGTACAATGAACAAGAAAAATAGTATTTATGAATAAGGTGAATCATACATTTCTGGAAAGCTTAAGTCTCTAGAAATATGAATAATTTAGGTTCTCAGAAGGTGAAATTGTCTCTAGAATGATGTACAGATAATGTTTTGAGACCCTTTTTAGACCATGTGAACCCAATCTGACAGAAAAATTTGGGTGACTGAAATTATGACGTCACGCAAGGAACAATCGAGCCCGGCACTGATCTGTTGCTGCTACTCTTTGCTGTGGTTCAAAGGGTGAATTCTGCATTCGTAGACACATTTTAGCGAGATATCTTCCTAAAGAAGGAGGTACATGAACTTTGTTGCATATAATTTTCCCAGATTTTTACTATTGAATCTATCTTGCTAAGAACTTATAGAAGAATATAGCTGTATTTTTAGACTTTTACTTCTGCTTTTGTGCCTTATACATCCCAGGTAACATGCCCATATGGGACCCATATGGGCATACTCCGGGCCACGTGGGCCATCTGGGTTAGGGTGAATCCCATATGTATTTAGCATCAGACCCATATGGGATAACCCATATGGGTTTTTTAATGGGACTGCCCATGTGGGCTTCATAATGGAAATGAACTGGGCAAACCCATCTGGGTAAGATTGTTAAATGCCCATGTGGGTTACACATGTGAAAAAAATGGGTAGACCCATCTGGGTGAGATATGTAAATACCCATATGGGTCTCATATGGGTATAAAATGGGCAAAGCTACCTGGGTAAAATATGCAATGCCCATATGCATACCATATGGGAATCTACTGGGTGAACCCATCTGGGTAATAAATGTAAATAATCCATATGGGCTTCATATGGGAATGAGCTGGGCATACCCATCTGGGTAAAATAAGTAAATGCCCATGTGGGTTTCGTGTGGGAAATAAATGGGCAAACCTATCTGGGTGAGATATGTAAATATCTACATGGGTTTCACATGGGAATAAGCTGGGCAAACCCATCTGGGTAAAATAAGTAAATGTCCATATGGGTTACACATGTGAACAAAATGGGTAAACCCATCTGGGTGAGATGTATGTAAATGCCCATATGGGTTTCATATGGGTATAAATTGGGCAAAGCTATCTGGGTAAAATATGCAAAGCCCATATGCATACCACATGGGAATCTACTGGGTGAACCCATCTGGGTAATAAATATAAATATCCATATGGGCTTCATATGGGAATGAGCTGGGCATACCCATCTGGGTAAAATAAGTGAATGCCCATATGGGTTTCGTGTGGGAATAAAATGGGCAAACCCATCTGGGTGAGATATGTAAATATCTATATGGGTTTCATATGGGAATAAGCTGGGGAAACCCATCTGGGTAAAACAAGTAAATGCCTATATGGGTTACACATGTGAAATAAATGGGCAAACCCATCTGGGTGAGATATGTAAATATTTATATGGGTTTCATATGGGAATGAGCTGGGCAAACCCATCTGGGTAAAATAAGTAAATGACCATACGGGTTTCACATGGGAAATGAATGGGGAAAACCGTCTGGGCAGTACATGTAAATGCCCATATGGACTCCATATGGGAAGTAAATGGGTTAACCCACCTGTGTAATACATGTAGCCTATATGCCCATATGTGCTCCGTATGGGCATGGAACGAGCAAACCCATATGGATGAGATATACAAATGCCCATATGCATACCATATGGGATACAACTGGGCAAACCGATCTGTGTGAGATCTGTCAATTTACATATGGGTTTCATATGGATATGAAGTGGGTAAACCCATCTGGGTAAGAGCTGAACATATCTTTTTTGGTAACATATGGGAAAGAACTTGGCAAACCCATCTGGGTGACGGATGAACCTATCTATGTGGGTACCATATGGGAATAAAGTGAGCAAACCCATCTTGGTAAGAGCTGACCATATCTTTTTGGGAACCTTATGAAAAAAAAAAAAAACCAGGCAAACCCATCTGGGTAATAGATGAACATATCTATACCATATTAGAGCGAACTGGTCGACCCATCTGGGCAAGAGATGAACAAAATCATGTGGGTACCATATGAGCATAAATTTGGCAAACCCATCTGGGTAGGAGATAAACATATCTATTTGGGTACCATATGGGAATGAACTGAGCACAAATCTGGGTAGGAGATAAACATATCTATGTGGTACCATGTTGGAATGAACTGGGCAAAATCTTGAGTAAGAGCTGAACATATCTTTTTGGCTACCATTTGGGAAAGAATTGGGCAAACCCATCTGGGTAATAGATGAACATATCTATGTGGGTATTATTATTGGAATGAACTGGGCAACCAATCTGGGTAAGAGATGAACATATCTATGTGGGTGCCATACGGGAATGAACTTGGTAAACCCATCTGGGTTAGAGATGGACATTATCTATTTGGATACCTTATGGGAATGAACTGGGCAAACCCATTTGGGCAGGAGATCAACATATTTATGTGGGTAAAATATTGGAATAAACTGGGCAAACCCATTTGGGTAGGAGATGATGTGGGTACCATACTGGAATGAACTGGGCAAACCCATCTGGGGAATAGATGAGCATATCTATTTGGGTATCATAGGGGAACGACCTGGGCTAACCCATCTGAGGAATAGATGTAAATGCTTATATGGGTTTCATATGGGGTCAACCTGGGTAGAACCATCTGGGTAAGATATGCAAATGCCCATATGGGATTTGCATGGGAATGAACTGGGTAAACCCACCTGCTCATCATAACACCCCTACTTGAAAATGGAACTGACCCAGAATTTGAAAAGAGGGTCCGGTTCATGCACGTTATGCAGTGCAGTATATGCATTGGCATTAGGACTGATTGATCTCCTTCAGTACAGTCAGAGCTTGGTGATCATCTGTCTTCGCCTCATTTTAGGTAAGTAAATAAACTTATTTTTGTCAGCATGTTGTATTTAAGGTACCTAAGATGTTGATTGCAAGTTATTGAAAAAGCTAATCCCAAGTCGGTAAGCTATAAAGGCAATAACAAATATGTAAGTTGGGATGGTATGTGAGCATGTTGCCTCCATGGATCATCCATAGAATATTATACATGGTGATAGGTGTATTCAAAGGTTGTAGGCCTGCTATGTTATATGATTTTGTTTAATTCTAAATATTGCTTTATAGATTTGATTTGGGGTTTAATCTCATACTCTATGTATAGAAATTAATGCTGTTTAGCATTATTTCATTTTCATTTCAATACTTCATATCATTGAGTTTCATTTAAACAAAATGGAGTAACAGTATTTGAGAAAACATTTACGCATACAGAATTTTACAAATAATTGCAATAAGGGAAAACACTAGCTGTGAGATGTATTGAAACAAAGGGAGCTGATGAAAGCACTCGATCAGTGATTGTAATTGCAGTTCACTCATAGTTTAAAGTGTGCATTATGATGATATCAAATCAAAAATTACGTTTTTACATGGAAACAATAACTATAGGATAACTAGACTCGCTATTTCCGGGTTCACCACGAAAGCCCAAGTGGAGAATTAAGTTTATGCGCAGTACTGTGTAATGGTTTGGTATGAACACGTCCCACACAGTATTGGTAGTATACAGCTTTTTAGTATTGCAATCCTGAACCATCTAAACACACCCACACCGTACGGTACTTAGTATGAGGAGCTTGCAAGGTCATTCAACCTCCCCAACTCCACAGCATCTCTGCAGAAGGCTGTGGTCAGTTGTTTGGGTTATAAAGTCACAAAGGTCACATTCCATCAGGGAGACTCGCCTCCCTGATTCCATAAGAAAACACCAATTCTCAAATGAGTGGACAACATGCATATTACCTAAAGCTTGGCTCTATTAATGTACGTCCTGACAACTGGAAAGCACAAGTATTTTTGCAGTTACCATAACCAAATACTTAGCGTGTGAGAAAGAGTCTGAATTAGCTTCTGAAATATTGCAATTAGTTTTACTGTGACATGCATAAAATGTATAGGAGGAGATCTGAGTGAGTGAAGCCTAACTGCGATTTTCATGCTCCTGTATTATCAGAGATGTGTATATACAACGTGTACGTAACACTTTAAATAAACACACGTATATAGGCCTACGTTTCACAGTAGTAATCAGTATAGCAGTGGCATTTGGAAATAATTATATGAACAGAAGTATATACATATAGGCCTACTGATATTTGTGTCATCATAGCTCTAGTTGGCATATTTTTTTCTATCTACTGTAAATATGTTTTAATAGTTTATGTTGTTAAAGTTGTATTACTCCTTCTCAAAAGAGGTAATTGATAAGCATAATTTTCCCTCTTATGATAGAAGTACAATTGTAAGATAGTTTGGGGGTTTAAAGGCTATCTAGTGTATTGTTATGTCTCAAATTCCTTCTAAGAAATAAGTCATGTATAGGTTTATAAATCATACCAGATTATGAGCTTAAATAGATTTAATTTATAGGCCCTACTGGTAGTCAATATCGAGTAAATAACAATCAATTGTAGGTTTAACTTCATATCGTTTGTCCAAAATATTTATTGACCACTCGCAATCTTTTTTTTATGTGTACACATATTCCTTTCTCCGTGTCTGCCTTTCTGTTCACTTAATCAAATTATACTCAAAATTTACTCAAATTATAGCTTCTTCTAAATCTTCATTATAGCTTCTTCTAAATCTTAATTGTCATTTACTGTTTAATGGATAATCAAAACTTGTCCTTTGATCTTCCTGGGTTTGTTTTAAAATCAAATGAATTAAACGATTCATTCAAAAAAAAATCTTCGTAATGAGATGAGGTGTAAGTTGATATCTTTCTACTCACCCTCAAGCAGTAACTTATTTTGCAATGTTCTAAGTCGTTTATCCTAATTCGTAATTGTTCCAATTTCCTTTGCTCTGGATGTATTACAACTATATTTATCCCTTGACTGATTTTGTTTTCTTGTTTCACAATCAAATGAAGATTGAAATACAGCATTTGCAAAATATTCTCTAGTGTATAATTCGATATTATTTCCATTATATGAAAATGAAAACCAATGGTAATACATGTACACCGAAAATATTTCTGTCCCTCTCTTCCTCTTTCTCTCTCTCTTTCCCTTTGAGGCTTATTCATTTTGATAGTTTTAAACTACGTATATGACCCTCTAGTTATGAAGAAAGTTGAACAAATCCTGTAAGAGTAGGCTAACAATGGTATACTGAATTTTTTAAACCCATGTAACTATGCATTCCTTTTTAGTACAGTCATGTATTCAAATACTGTAAAATGTAATGTTGCATGCCTGTATCTCTCAATAATTGAATCTAGCAATATTTCTGATGAATAACATGTGTAACACATTTTATATGAAGATTGTAATTCCATGAATATATTTCTCCCTCTGTCATTGCAGATCTGGTGAAGAGAAAAGATGGACAAACACAGCAAGACTTCACGCAGCACACATTTTAAGGTCTACACAATAAGAAATCAGAACAGTGGAATAGAATAGCTGGATGGACAAAAACAGAGGCGGTTTGCAGCACAGGTTCAGAGAGAATTAAATGGCAACACCTAAATTTCAAAAGTGCATAAATTTTGACAGAATTGTGCAATTTTCTTCAAATCTTACTGAACTGTTCTTTTCATATTGCTGCATTCACTCAACGTTTAGTTTGGGTATTCCCCTTACAGAAGCTGTTAAAAAGATCTCACCATTTCTAGCTTTGACGCTTGTCTATCAGGTAATATTATATGAATGCCTATATTCAGCTGAGGGACACAGGACAACAGATTTCAATTAGAACAATGCACAAATATATCCACTTTGAGAATAAGATACTTGATCTATTGAGTACATACATTCAAGAGTGAATTGAGGGGAACAATACTTCTCTATGTGAAGGTCATTGGTGGTGGTGGATGTACAGTGTATACACAGTATGTTTACATGGTATTTAGGTTGCTTTCGAAGATGTGCCACCTTACTAGGGCTGTTCATCGAAGAATTAAACAAACATTCTACACGCTAAGTGGACTGCTCATAAAAGAGGTTTGATGTCAGTTTTCCATCAACTCAGTGTGCCAGTGTCTCCTGCCATTGCTGCTGGGCAAGCTGTGGTTAATCATAATGAGGTAGGCCTATTCACAATATGGTAAACTCACCGTTGGCAAAAATATTAGCCACGTTACCCAGATGGGACCCACGGTGTACCTATATGTGCTATCTTGGAGCCCCCATATAGGTCCCATGTATATCTTGGGTGCAAATTCCTAGGGGCCCCATATATGCATACCCATGTGGGACCCATGCTAAAACCCCATCTGAAGCCCATATGGGAAACCCACATGGTGCCCACATATTTACCACATACATTACCAAGATGGGTCCCATTTGGAACCAATATGGGTCATTTTGGATTGCCCATATGGGTCCCATGTAAATCTAGGGTGCAAAATCCTAGGGGGCCCGTATGGGCATACCCATGTGGGACCCATGATGAAACTCCACACAAAGCCCATATGGGATAACCCACACAGTGCCCACATATTTACCACATACGTTGCCCAGATGGGTCCCACAAGGAACCCATATGTGTCATTTGGGATCGCCCATATGGGTCCCATGTAAATCTTGGGTGCAAAACCCTAGGGGCCCCATATGGGCATACCAATGTGGGACCCATGATGAAAACCCACACAAAGCCCATATGGGATAACCCACACAGTGCCCACATATTTACCACATACGTTGCCCAGATGGGTCCCACAAGGAACCCATATGTGTCATTTGGGATTGCCCATATGGGTCCCATGTAAATCTTGGGTGCAAAGTCCTAGGGGCCCCATATGGGCATACCCATGTGGGACCCATGATGATTTCCCAGCTAAAGCCCATATGGGAAAACCCTCATAGTGCCCACATATTTACCACATACATTACCCACATGGGCCCCATCGGGAACTCATATGGGCCATCTGGGATAGCCCATATGGGTCCCATGTAAATCTTGGGTGCAAAATCCTAGGGGTCCCATATGGGCATACCCATGTGGGACCCATATTCAAACCCATATTGGGCCCATATGCAACCCATATGGGCATGTTACCTGGGATGTTGTAGTCTAGACTCTGGAACAGTCATTACCTGCTAACTCGTGGTTGAACTAGAAGCAGGACGGGGGACGCCGTACTTTGCACTGCACGGTTGTCCACGGTCGGGCTGGTAATCCCCTTGAAATTTTGCACATCCATCTTCGTCTGTAGATCTAACATGTTATATACATCTTTAGGTAGAGCTAACATTAGAGATCTAGACTAGCATTACTCCTACAAGAGTCCTAAAAAGAGTGTTCCCAAGACACCATCGACACAGTGGAGATTTTAGGATTCTAGCTAAATATCTGATTCGAATCCCAGATATACGATATTTTACCTTGGGTTTGGCTCTAGTCCGTATAAGTGTGTCTGCATGGAGCAAGAAATATGTAGGCTTAAATGAGACTTTAGAGGTGTAGAGGTTTAGCTACTGCAGAGTGGACTGATACTTTTGTGAGACATATTTGTAGGCCCTGCATCTAAAACATGCCTTGAGTCCTAAAAGGCATCTGCTGCTAGAATGGATCCACTGAACAAGCTTTATTTAAGAGCAGGGAGGTGTAAGAAAAGGAGAGACAACTCTTCGTAATTCATGCAAACTCATGTTTGGGTTCAAAGCATTACAATGGGATTTCTAGCATTCCACTAAACGATTTGAAGTCATGCTTGGCACCGCTCTAGTTGCAAGGCAAAGTTCGGAGACGAAGGATGCATTTAACCTTTCATTGAAATACAAGCTTATTTCCCCGTAAAATTTTAGGTATGATACTCAAAATGATTAAGAGTAGTTTAGGAAAGAATGCAATATCCTAAACATGAATTTCTAGTTTTTTCGTAATGTGCAAATCAAAATGAAATCAAACTTAGGCCCTCTTAAAAACCTAATATTTTACTATAATGCGCACATTTCTGCATGTAAGATTTCTATCCTTTAATCTGGGATATTTTGATCTTTCAAATAGTTTTCTACTAAAGTGTGCTTCAGCGTGCTTTTAAACTATTTGCTGTTAAAATTGTCAGTGACTGCATTTTGATTCGCTGATCCAATTCAAGGTACACAAATTCAGTGTTGCCATCACATTGAGAGAGAGAGAGTGAAATGCAGTAGGGGCAAGTATTTCTAGATGTGAAAGCGCTTTCTCGATTATTGATGCTCTCTTTTGTCAAAGCACCTGATTTCCACCTGTAGTTAAGCGCATAAATTCTCAGCAGTGCCGTGCATCCTTCAAAGAAGAGCAGGAGTTGTCTCTCTTTTTCTTACACCTCCCTGATAAGAGCTAGCTAGTACGGTCCTTTCATCCGCGGTGCTCATAACCCTAGCTGCACAGCTCAGGTGTGTACTAAGTAATATAAGAACCCACATACTAAGTACTTATAACCGAAGAGATGGTTGTGAGAGTATGTTTACACCAAGCATGGTAACAGCAATCGTCATGATTTGTGCTATGGTGCTCCAAAGGGAATTATGTCTGGTTCTGTTGAGAAAAATAGTATTTCGGCACAAAATCATCCAAGATTTTATTCTAATGTCAAACTCAACAGCAACAATCAATTACCTGTAGAAGTTTAATTTTGTAACAAAATTATCAGTACAGAAGTGATACTGAAACAGAACCAGACATGGTTCCTTTTGGTGCACATTAGCAAAAACCCGCCCATACCTTGCTCGTTATAAACACACCATAACAGTTCAATGAGTGCTGCAGCTTTGAAGCACTGAGATATCAACATGAACATACAGTGTAAAAGCAAAAAAAAAAAAAAAATGTAATCACCATACTCCATCATCGCATTGCCCTTGCTTCTTCTATCTACAATTGTACTTGACTTCGTCCCTGTTGCTCTCAGTGTCATTTGTTACTGTCATCACTCCATTCACCCTCAACATCAAACTTAAAGGCTTTCAGTACAATGTAAGGTGAGAACCGGTCATTTTAATGGCTCATTTGCTCGCCTGGAAATACATACTTTATGAATGACGGCCTCGATGTCCCGCTGCACTTGCAAAGGGTTTTGAGCCTTTCGTGACGTCATAATTCAGGGCTAAAAAAAAGACAGCCGTTTCTGGGCAAAAATCAAGGAAGTGAATTCTCAATGACAAATATCCTTTTATTAGTCATCATGATAATCTGATTCAGGACATATTTCCCTCTGTTTTTATACCTTTCTTCATATGATTTTCCTAATTTGAATCTCTTGTTCATTGTACATTAAGTTCCCTATTCCAAGGGTTGATTTCTTACGGTAAGTTTGTTACTTCAAGGCTCCTCATTCCAAAGTTTCACCATTCCTGGGAGTCCGAAGGTTTGTTCATTTGAAACTTTGCTCTTCTGAAGACTTGTTATTCCGAAAATTCATAATTTAGATAGAAATATATTGTTTGTTTTCCAGAGGTTCATTGATGGGGAAATGAAATGAGGTTCTTCATTCTGAAGGTTTATATTTCATTTCTGAATCAACAGACATTTAAGTGTATCAGAATCTGTGTGTTTTGTCATTAAGAACCTTCAGAACAATGAAACCAATCTTATTTACATTTTCAGCTGATTGTATAACAATAATACAAGTTCCCCTCAGAAACTGTGGATGACACATGGAGGAAACACATGGTGATGTGAAGCATTCTCCCATGCAGATACACTATAAATGCTTGTTCCACTACCTACTGTATTTTCAAAAGTAATAAAATTATAATGGAGCACATTCTTTTGTTTTTCTTTTGTCAGTGGCGCTCGGAAAAGACTTTGTCATAACAAAAATTTTACTATAACTGTGTTAAAAGCAAATATTGTAGCATGGAATTTAATGGAAATAATTTTGGGACCAGAAGTTTTACTTCATTATAATGCAATTTCGTTCTAACTGTGTTTGTTATAATGGGAGTACACTGTACAGTGTGTCCCAGAAAAAACAAAACTGAGTTTCATTGCAATTCTTTGCGATCATAATCATATATTTGCTCTATGAGATGTACATCGATTGAAAGATACTCTTCTCTTCTTTCATTTGATGCACAACACATTGTTCATAATTCATGCCTGACTGAGTTAGAACAATAGACAGTGGTGCTACTAAATTTTCAGTTGCATGAGCAAATGGTGACTTTGAAAGAATTTTTCAGTCTTTTTCAGCAATCTTTTGCAAAAAATAAAATCATAGCTTTAACATCCATTCTTTCATATGATATCCCATGCATAAAAAATGATCAACGCCTGCTCGAGAAAACTTAATTTGAAAATATCCTTACATTTTACCAAGATAGAAAAAAGGAGCAGTTAGCTTTCCCGACGCCTGCCCGACTTGGCAGATAACAATGGCCTTCATGCTTCAATGAATTTACACAAACATGAAGGGAGGGGGTAAAAGGGAATGTTACAGATGGTTCGGTTGTGAATAGGGTCGTAAATTAGCTTGTGATCATGAGCTTGCCTGACCATGTAGCTAAAGGCGGTGTCACACCTGTCCGGGCAAGCTACGCGGGCTTGTGGCGAGGAGGTAGTTTAAAGCACGTAGAAGATTTTCCGCGGGCGGACAAGAATGTTTGCAATTTTCGCACTTGTTTCTTACTTACTAGACGCGTCCTACTTAGCTTCTACTTGCGTGCGTTCCGTGTGACTCGCGTGAGAGGTTTGAAACCGATCCATTTTCTGTTACGAGAGACTTACGGGGATTGCGAAGTACCTGCTTTGGAGTTGCCTGTGAGGTGCTACGGGTAAGGGTTTCCTACTTGTGTTCTGCGCGTACCTCTACGGGCAACTCCCGTGACTCTTCCGGAACAAGTTTTGAGCATGCTCAAGGCCTTGTCATACCGTATCTGGGGAAGTTTTGCGGCTTGACTTGCGGGGAAACAAATTTGCTACCCGGAGCTCTCCGCAGTTGGCCCGAACTTGACAGTACCTAGCACTTATCTTGTCCTTAGTTGCCCGAAGGTGCGCACGCTAGTCCAATTTTCCCGCAGCAAAGTTTTGAGCATGACCAAAACTATTTCCGGATGAATCGTGACGATTGCCCGAAGAGTTCCACGCAGAACACCCGTAGGAGGGCCGTAGCCGCCGCAATTCACAGGCATTTGACCCACTTGAAGTAGGTAAGTTGTCCGCTGATCTATGCCTATATGAAGGGAGTGCGTGCCATTTGTGGGCTCATTCTCTTCTTTGTCCTCTGTCCTCTGTGGCGTCGAGGACTACCTGGTCCCTTTCGGACAGGACTTCATCCGCCGAATGGACTTCAGCAGCAATATGATGCATTTGCTGTTAATCTTCCGGGCTTTGTGGCTGTCCATCCACTGGACGTTCTCTGCCCTTGTGCACTTTCCGTCTACGGGGCATCTTTACTTCTTGAAAGCTAGTTGACAAATGATTGTTTGCCCATCCACTCGAACCAGCCTATTGTTCAGGCTAGCACTCACCTCGCAGGCGACTACTACGCAGATACCACGCAGTTGTGGCGCAGGTACTTCGCAGAGCCCGTATGTCGCCCGTAACTGACATAAAAGAAGCTATCACGAAGCTATCACGTGACACCCACGCGCCTAACATGCAGTTCAACGGAATACACGCAAGAAGAACTTAGGTATCACGCGTTTATCATATAATACCCACGCCAAACTCGCCCTAAACCTTGTCCGGCCGCAGAAATTATTCTGCGTGCTGAAAAATCCCCATACGCAATAAGCCCGCTTAGCTGGTGTGACAGGGCCTTTTTTGGCAGCGGGTAAATAGAGCCAGCGTGCGCACCTCCGGGTAACTACTTTTGAGATACATGCTAGGTACTGTCATGTGCGGGTCATCTGCGGGGACCTCCGGATAGCAAAAATGTTCTTCGGAAGTCGCACGCAAGGCTGGTGTGACACGGCCTTAAAGGCCGTGTCACACCTTTCCGGGCAAGCCACGCAGGCTTGCGGCGAGGAGGTAGTTTCCAGCACATCTGAAGATTTTCTGCGGGCGAATAATAATGTTTGCAATTTTCGCACTTGTTACTTACTTACTAGACGCGTGCTACGTAACTTCTACTTGCGTGCATTCCGTGTGACCTGCGTGAGAGCTTTGAAACCGATCCGTTTTCTGTTATGAGCGACTTATGTGTACTGAGAAGCACCTGTGTTGGAGTTGCCTGCGAGGTGCTGCCGGTAAGGGTCTCCTACTGGTGATCTGTGTGTACCTCTGCGAGTGAACCCCCATGACTCACTCGGAACAAGTTTTGAGCGTGCCCTAGGCCTTGTCATACCGTATCTGGGGAAGTTTTGCGGCTTGACTTGCGGGCAAACAAATTTGCTACCCAGAGCTCTCAGTAGTTGGTCCGCACCTGACAGTATACCTAGCGCGTATCTCACCTGTAGTTGCCCGGAGGTGCTCACGCAAGTCCGATTTAACTGCAGCACAGTTTTGAGCATGACCAAAACTTTTTCTGGGTGAGTCGCGGGGATGCCCGGAGAGGTCGACGCAGAATGCCTGTAGGAGGTCCTTAGCGGCAGCACTTTGCAGGCAACACCCACGGTGCACACAGGTACTTCGCAGTCCCCGTATGCAGCCAAGATAATGACATTCCGTGGGACTTTAGTCATTCCTTCAGAGGAATTCCTTCACTGAGTTGTCAGCCCCTATGCGACTGATACAAAGGTCACATAGTATACCCGCAAAGAGAATTTAAGTAAAACGCGTCCAGCACTGACACGCCCAAATCCTTGTTCGCCCTCAGAAATTTCCGGTATGCTGGAAAATCCCTACACGCAACAAGCCTGCATATCCTGTCCGGAAAGGTGTGACAGGACCTAAACATGGCTGCAGGTAAAAAGATTTGCGTGCACACCTCCAGGTGACTATGGGTGAGATACGTGCTAGGTACTGTCCTGTGTGACCCATTCCGGGGACCTCCGGGTAGTAAAAATTGTTCTTCATAAGTCGCGCACAAGGCTTGCCCGGAAAGGTGTGACCTGGCCTTAACCACAGAGCAAAGGGTGTTCATCAGCGGAATGTTTGGGAAGGTGGGGTGGGAGTAACGGACCGAAAAAAAAACCTTCCGACCCCCCCCCCCAAAAAAAAAGAAAGAAAGAAACTAGAAATGTCGCTATGGCGACTGATGCCTCCGCCATAATGCATGATTCTCCAAACAGGTGTATGGTACACTGTCTTCACAATGTGTGATGACTGACAAAATATTGAAACGTCAGGTTTGTCCGAAATATCTTGAATGTTCACATTCCTTGAACTAGATTTGCTATAATTGTCTACGAGTGCAGGTACACGCATTTAGGGAAGTGAGGATTTTTACTTGACTTCTGACCGACCTTTTTGTAAGTTTATACATTGAGTAATTTTCAAGGTATGAAGAAAGAGCATAATTACAGTATAACATAGATTTTTTTTTTTGTTGCATTTAAACCTGGCCTTTGACCTTTGAGAGAATCTACATTAGGTAATACATGTATATATCAAGTTTAAAAATGATAATGCAAGCATTGCATATAATATTATATACCTCATTTCTAGAATCCTCTCATCTGATTGGTTAAAAGGGGAGTCATGAAGTGAGGACTGTGAGGACTGTGCCCTATTTTGGAGTTACTGTGACCGCGCGGTAAATAGGTTTGGAGACAGTCGCGACCCCATACACATAGATCGCTCATATGTACGCACCAATGATACGACCGCCGCGCATTCAATCAGCATGCTGTAAAAGAGACTAGCGGACTGGTTTGGAGACAATCACAACCCTGTAGTACACGTAACATACAATGTACACATAGATGCTTACAGTATGCACCAATGATACGACCGCCGCGCTGTCGATCAGCATTGATTACGAGTGCTGTAAAAGAGGCTAGAATCTATATTTTCGGTATCTATATTTCGGAATCTATATTTTAACTGTGCCCCTCATAGCAGTCATTATTTGTTTAACATACCGAAAATATAGATTCCGAAATATAGATACCGAAAATATAGATTCTAGTCTCTTTTACAGCACTCTTTTACAGCACTCTTTTACAGCACTCTTTTACACAAGAGACTAGAATCTATATTTTCGGTATGTAAAACAAATAATGACTGCTATGAGGGGCACAGTTAAAATTATGTAGGCCCCCGGTGATGTGAAAACCATTACGGTTTTCACATTACCTTGGGCCCATAATTTTAACTGTGCCCCTCATAGCAGTCATTATTCGTATTAGTTAATGAGGGAAATACACATAGTAAAATTTTGAGTTGACCTTGACCTTTGACCCCTGACTATGGACCCATGACCCGTACATTCCCGAGATAATCCCTGCCAGTCAGTACATGCGTATGTACCAAGTTCCATGAGGATACATTGAACCATTTCCAAGAAAGTGAAATTGTAACATTTTCACCTAACCTTTGACCTTTTGACCTTTGACCTTATGACATGAAACTCTTTCTGGAGAATCTTTACGCAGTAGTACATGTCTACACTAAATAAAAAAAAAACCTTTGGACATTGCATGGATATGAGTAAATAGCAACATTATTAGCATTTGACCTTGACCTTGCGACCTTTGACCTCTTGCTAATGTCACTAAAATCAACTCAACTAATTGTCCCATCATACATCATCCTTGGACCAAATTTGGTGAAAACTGCTTCATCCAGTTTTGAGTTATTACGTAAACAGTTAAATTTTAGGATTTGACCTAGACCTTTTGACCTTTGACCTCTTGCAAATGTCACTAAAATCAACTCAACTAATTGCCCCATCATACATCATCCTTGGATCAAATTTGGTGAAAGCTGCTTCGTCCAGTTTTGAGTTATCACTTAAACAATTAAATTTTAGTAGTTGACCTTGATCTTTGACCTTTGACCTCTGTCCAATTTCACTCAAAAACTAATCAAATAATTGTCCCATCATACATCATCCTTGGACAAAGCTTGGTGAAATTTGCTTGATCCAGTCTTGAGTTATCGCGTAAACGGATAGAATTTCATGATTTGACCTTGACCTTTGAACTTTGGCGGATTTCACCCCAAATCTAATCAACTAATTGCCCCATCATACTTTATACTTGGACCAAGTTTGGTAGAATTCAAGTCAATATTACTCAAGTTATCGCGTAAACATAAGCGGACGGACGTACAGACGTACGTACGGACGGACGGACGGACGGACAGCCCGAAAACATAATGCCTCCGGCACCACTTCGTGGCGGAGCCATAATAAAAACAGTGATATAAATTTCAGGTATTAAATCATTAAAATGTGTATCACTGTTGTAATGTTGATTTCCTGTAGCCATTGGACTGCATGCAGCCTGAGAATACTCACCATATTAGTCTTCAATTATTGGTTGTGTCTCATAGCTTCTTCTAAATAAATGACAACAAAGGGCTGTCCGTCTCATACAGCATTCTTTGTAAATCTCCCCCCCCCCCTCGAACAACATTCACTGTAGCATTGCGGTTGTTTTGTGTGAATTCAATGGTGCAGATGAGCCCATTGTCTAATGCTAAGTTGGGAGAGCTGAATGCTTGTTTCCTTCGACTATCCGTAGAATTGGTAGAAATGAAGTATGTTTTCATACAAATTTTTCTCAAGCATGCGTTATTCATATTTGATGCGTAAGGTCTCATATGAAAGAAGAAAATATGAATATTTGGGTTATGAACTTTGTTTTTTGACAACATAATGCTAAAAGTTTGAAAAATTAACTTAAAGTCACCATTTGCCCGTGAAAATGAAAATTTGGTAGCACCACTTTTCATTGTTCTAACTCAGTCATGCATGAACAATGAACATTTAGTTGTACATCAAATGAAAGAAGAAAAGTTTATCTTTCCATTGATGTATATCTCATAAAGAAAATGTATGATTTCGATTGTAAAAAAGTTGCATGGAAATCCAGTTTGTTTGTTTTTTCTGGGACACGCTGTATAGCAAACTAAGCATGATGAGATTTACATATATGTCTTTATGTACAAATCTGTGTCTCTTTTAATGTCTTGCTGGACACTGCGGGGAATGGAAATGATGTCTTTCTGAATATCGTGCTGTACGGCCACGGGACATATTAAAAATCTGCTGTGCACTTCTTGAATATCCCTTTTATTTAACTTGTTACCCTTCAAGAAGTGCACAGTGGCAGTGTCGACAGAGGATATGGCGGCCACTCTTCCAACGGATGCTTTTCGGCCGTACAAGACTGCCACCCACTGTCCCTGGCGGCACGTTTTTCCGTTGGGCATGGAGAGCTACAATGTTTGGAATAGGAATACAAATTAAGTAGATTCTAGCCAAAGGTCTTTTGTTTCTACACATAATGAATCAAAAAGTTATCTGAAGGAGAAGTTCATCTTCACTGTAAATGAAGTACATATCCAACATTCAAATTGCTACCTTCATGACCATTTATATTTTATATTAAGACCACACTTTCATTTCAGACTAATATAATGACCAAACTATTTCTGATCATGTTAAATCATTAAGATAGCGAGGTCACAAAAAATACCGTCATACTGCCAAGGCATAATTTGCTATTTGCAGATTTAACAAAAACCCAGTATACTGCTTCAAAATAATTCTAAAATGCGATTTAGGGATATAAACAACGAATGTACAAATTTGATCAATATAATCGATAAGTATTGTTAAATAGACAAAATGTGGACAAGAATAGTAACAATTTTTTTTTTCCAGACTAAACAGTTTGCAGTAATGGTTTAATGAGAAATATAGTGATATCTCCTTATATTTTTGACTTTATTGCAACAAATTTATATGGTAGGATGTTTTGTGATTCAATTGATCTATGCATAATATCATGCTTTAAAAAAAAAAAAAAGATATATCCAGAAAATGTTTCAAAATCGTTGCTACCAATGGTGAATGGGACATTTAAGGCGACATGAAAAACAACAAATGACAGTCCCTTTCTCACAAAGATGGCTGAATAGGTTACAACCGAGCAAGAAAACATTTTGAAATGAGAAAAGCTTGAATTATGTGGATGGTAAGTTTTGACAAGGCTGTGTGTTAAAAGAAATTAAACATGTATGTTTTTTATCAATCTTTAAAAAGACTGCACAAAATTGTTATATCTTTACCTCCTGTGGCACCATTGTTGATGATTCTGTGGCATGGTCCTCTTGTTTCCCACTGCTGCCAAGTTCCTGATAAGAAGGAAAACATTAAAAACATAAAACCTGGGAACTTACACTCACCTGAATATGGAGTAGATAGGGGGGGGGGGGTGCTTGAGGCCTTCTGTGAAAGCATGGTGTCCATTTGCACACTTTTTAACACAGGAAAAACACTTGTCAAGAAATGCATTAAATATGGATCAGATTGGTGTGTGACCATGCAAGAATCTTTGTCAACAGTCTTGTAAAATTGCACCGTGATGACAATAAGATATTAGGACAAAAATAAGCTAAAATCTAAAGCTAAAAACAGGTCGAGTTCCACTCTCTCTACAAACTAAGTAGACCATGCTTATTTTCAAGTTTTTATTGTAACAAACAACATTCCACTGGTCTATCTCATAAAGTTTGTTGTGATAGCCTCTAAATCTAAGATGGCATCCAAGATAGCCACCATATTTACTGAATTTGTTATTTGAATGATAGAATTCGAGAGGAACATCAGATTTCAAGAAATGTGATGTCATGTGAAAGAGAATAACATTTTCTACAAGTTGATACCATATTTGTGGGCTATTGTGATAAGTGGATTGAGATTTTAAGGAAAAAACACTATTCTTTTTTTTTCTGAAAAAAGGTAAAACATGAAATGCTTGATTCAGCATAACTCAGAGAAAGACTGAAGGATTATCTTGAAACGTTTTAAGAATTTTGTGTGACATATAACTAATATTTGGAGAAAATTATGGGTCAGTACCATTTTTGGTTCAGGAGTATGTCTCAAACTTAAAAACTCACTATGTAAAAATGGCCACTTTAGTTGTGCCCAAGACCTTGTTGGTCATAAAAAGGTATGTGCACGTCAAGACTAGTCTTGGCGAATGCAGACATTTTCTTTGACAAACAAGGGTTTGTGCCTGCAAACTAACTTTTCATACTAAGTGGTAGCTCAGGTGACACTGATCTCTATTATTTCGAAGTAGATTGTTCTGAAGCAGATGAGATGAAGCAAAAAATATTTTTCAAATAGAGGTAGTAACTTGAAACTTGGCACCAATCTAATTCTTGTTATAGATAGTTTAAGACAGAATTTAGATCAACCACTCAAAAAATAAATACGTACTGTATAAAGATGGTAGCCATCAAAGTTGACATACTGTATTGTGCCAAATTAAAAGTATTATTTCAATTTTGATACATTTGTCTGTTGTGCTATTGTAAACCGCCTTAGGTTTTTATGGACACATTTTTACAACCAGTGATGTTCTACTCCCTGAAAAAGATAAAAAACTGAGTGGAAGTTTTTACATTTGACGGAGTGAATAACAGAAAACAGTGAATTTAGAGTAAAATTGGAGTGACTTTTGAGTTAAAATGTTCATTTTCACTCATTTTAGAGTGACCTTAGGCAGGGCTCCACACTAACTTTTAGTTTTGGTGGCCCAAAGGCAAATATCCAACCTTTTTTGGTGGCCCGATCAGGCTTCCAAATTCTTAAGTTTTGAAATTTTGGTGGCCCAACATACATTTTCGGTGGCCGTTAGTGTTGAGACGTGCCTTAGGAATCACTCATCACTCTTCGAGTGATCCCTGAGGTCACTCTAAAATGAATGAAAAGGAACATTTTCACTGTCAAGTGATCCTGATATCTAATATGGAAAAGCATCTACCAATGGCATAAGTTCAGATCAATTGTGACACTATAACCCACATGAAATCAGCCTAAAAACAATGTAAGAAAAATCTAATAACAGTAGCTTGATACAGTTTCAGCATGCTTCTTTGTGAATTAATGTGAATATACAGCACAAATAATCAATTTGGACAGTTTTATTCAAACTATATACTGACAACACATTTAAAAGCAAATCTGAGAAATTGCTGCCATGTCAGATTTTTCGGGGGGGGGGGGGGGTTCGGATCAGAAGGGCTTTCAAGGACATCTATGGATCAGACATTATTACACATGTACGTGTACCATCTTCATTCACATTTGTACAACAGCAGAGTAACATATACAAGTAAAAAAGCATATCTTTGATACAGAAGCATTTCTTTTTTATCAAAGATTGGGCCTCACCCAAATACTGGAATGAGCTCCACCCCCACCCCCACAAAAAAAAAAAAGACCCTCAATATGGTTTACACTTGTAAAATATCGTTTGGATGTATATAAGAAACATGTAATAGATAGCAATATAAGAAGATTAAAAAAATATATCTAATTATAAGTTTTAAGTTAAGATCAAACTTTGATGCAACACACTAAAGGTATTGTTTACCATTGGGAGAGATAGTCACATTTGATTTATATGTGAAGGTTAGTTGTATCACAAAACATTCTACCGTGTGAAAGAAAATTATAATAAAGCCTAAAACATAAGGATATATGACCATTTCTTTTCAAGAAACCATAACCATGATGACTGTTGACAGCGTAGTATAAAAAAAAATAATCTTATCTGATCTATTTAGTATTTCTAACAATACATGTATTTAGCATTTATTATACTGACTTAAGTTTGTACATTAGTTGTTCTATCCCTAACTCAGAGCTTAGAACTTGTTTGAGGAATTAACTAAAGCTGGGTTTTTGATTTTTACGTGCACTCTTGGTAAATAATGCTTTGAACGACAACCTCGATTAATTACTGCCATCTTGAATTTTGTGTGGATACTATATTTGTCACTAAATATGACACACTGGCAAAATTTGTTCCAAATTCCAAGCTACTTTCTCTTTTTGGAAAATACTTTCTGTTCAATCTTATCCGCCTCAGAACAATCTGCTGTGATGAAATGTTACAGTAATAGTGACCAGCGTCGTAACACTTGGCATGAAAAGTTAGTTTGCAGGTTCTTACAAGTCACTAGACCATTACAGTATTACATGTGACCAAGTAAACACATCGTATGCAAAATTTATCATGCATAAATATGTTTTTTTTTTCTTTCAAGTCTTAGATTTTAATTTCTCAACAGTGTTTGACATTGCCTGTAATTCCATAAATATGAATTATGCCTCAAGCTCAATAAATCTCAATCTCAATCGCAGGTTTCAAAATAATTCTTCAGTTCTTCTTTGATGAATACTAAATCATGCATTTTTAAATTTCTTCCTTTTTTCAAAAAATATAATAAACAAACAATTATGATAATAATAATTGACAGTGCTTATACAAATGTATAGCGCATAACTCAAAGTGATAACGTCCCTTTGTGCTGAAAAAAAATGAAAAGATTATACAAAAACATACAATTCCAATTACTGTGATGTGGATTTCCTCCCCCCCCCCCCCCCAAAGGAAAAAAAAAATTATCACAATACACATTTCAAGCTGTATCAACTTTTGGGAAGTTTTACTCTCATTCATATGACGTCAAGTTTATTGCAATTCAATGTCTCTATCAAATTTTATATTTGAAATGTTAAATTCAATAAAAATGGCAGCCCTGTCGGACCGCATCTATACTTTGGAGGTTTTTGCAACAAATCTACTGAGTTGTACTCACGGAACATTGCTTAGTACGCTTAATATTACATATGTATGGTCTTGTTTATAGAGAAAGTGGAACTAGAAAAGTAAGCACGATCTCGGATTTGATCCTCTGTGACATCTTTGGGAACAGATGCGTGCAAATACATATTATGTAAAATGTGATAGTTTGAGACATTGTAACTCCTGAACCAAATACAATACTGGCACCTTTAATTTTCTCCAAATATTGATTATATGGGAAAGATATCAATTTCTACATGGTTTTCATAAACATTTTTAAATCTATCTATTTTTTTTTATAGAGAAATATTCATGGTGCATTCTGAAAAATGTCTCCATAAAAGCCTATTATGGTTCAAAATAGCATTACAATGTTCAGAATATATAAAAACCATCATAGACAGCAAAACAGATGAAAGCTTCACCTCAAGCTTCTACCTCTATTTGAAAAATATTTTTTGCTTCATCTCATCTGCTTCAGAACAATCTGCTTTGAAATAATAGCGATCAGCATCACCTGAGCTACCACTTGTTATTAAAAGTTAGTTTGCAGGCACAAACCCTTGTTTGTCAAAGAAAAGGTCTGCGTTTGCCAAGACTACTACACGCACCACTGGCACTGCTACAAGTGCAAAAAAAAAAAAATGATAAAAATTAAATGGTAATGGATAAACTAAAACATCTTTTTATGTAACACACAATATCAGGGTTTCAGAATATCAGAGACTTCTTACCTTGTTAGAGTCCTGCTTATTTGAGGTTCTTACAGGAGGTATGGATGTAGTTTCCATTCCATTGGCATCATCATCTACTTCCTATGAGAAAGATAATATAAACACAATTCTATCCACTTTGAAAGTCACACAAACATGCAATCTTCATGCCTTGATTAAATCACACTGTCCCATTAAAGAAGTAGACCTATACCAGCGACTTCCAGATTGCACTATGACAAAAAGCACATGGATGTGAAACAAGACCATTTTCATGTATGACTGCAAAGAAAACTAAAATTCATTGCACATTCATTACACAGCATACAATAGGTCCTATTGGTTCTACACCAACAAAAAAGAAACAAAAAAATCTATAATCTCTACTATATGGAAATATGAGCTGAAGAGAAACATGGGCTGAAGGAGGGCCTGTTCAGAGCTACCAAGTCTCACGCATTGTGAGTGAGACTCAAGCATTTCGGGTCTGTCTCACGATCTCACACATGACACCCATATTTCTCACGCATTGGGAGCATTTTGTAGCTTAAAGGATCAAAGTAAGAGTTGCAATTGAAGGCAAATTTCCGTTTTGTCTTTCAAAATAAGTAAAAAATAGTCACTTATTAATGCACTAGCTTGCACCATAAAGAGCTAAAAAATTGAAAAAGCTCCCAACCGTGGGAGGGCGGACACTCCCCTCAGACACCCTCCCCTCACTCAATTACTTCGCTCCCTCGCTCACGCACATGCCTGTGCGCCGAGTCACGAAAATCTCACTCATAATTTTTTTTTTTAACTTGGCATTTATGGCCTGTTTTTTTTTTTTAAACATGGCCTATGGAACGCGGGGGGGGGGGGGGAACCTTCATTTTAAAGGGAACTCAAACCCCAATAGCAATGTGGATTGAAGAAAATATAAGAATTTCGCAAAATTTAATTTATCATGAAAATCATACATTCCATCAACTTGATACTGACATACCTGTACTCTATGTTAAGGGTAGCAATTATTTCCCCTGCTTTCTGAAAGCGTTTAGTCAAGTGCTCTGTCATTATGCTAGAAAGGTTAATTTTTGTGGAATTTTGTTTATATTTTCCTTATATTGTTGTCCACATACACATATGTCACAACCTCTAGTAATCTCCTTATCCAGTGGTTCCAACACCAAAAACTTTTAAAAATTCATAACTTTTGCATCGATTGTCCAATTTTCCTCAAACTTTCACTGATGTGTTCTATTAATGTTGCTTCTTTCACTCAATCCACATTGCTATGAAGCTTGGATTCCCTTTAAAGGCAGTACCCATGTGGGTATTATTAGTATGGAGGCAAGACTGCCCCATTTCTACACCATGTGGATTGGTTTACAACAGAGGGATGGCATTAATATCACTGTCATAATGATTACCTGGACATGAACTACAGCCAGCAATAAACATTAGATTCATGCACACAGTGGTAGTTGTAACTATTAAACCTAATTTTGTAAAGCCTCCCCTCCCTCTTCATGGAATGGATCATGAAACTGCCTTTGCTACTATTCATCCCTACAGCAGGCAAATGTCTCAATCCTGCATCAATCAGCTGCTGCAGGGCTTTTTACTAGGTCAACTTGGCTGAGTTTAAATTCAAACCCAAGGACCACTCACAGACATACAAGGCTCCTGTGGACACATACTTCACAAAGAAGAATGATCAGGGAGGTGAGATGAAATTGAATCCCCAGGATGATATCTGGCTTCCACAGAGTTTGTGAATGAACCCTAATCTTCCTCCAAGGTTAATAGCCCCTTGGGCATACCTGCTGTTTATCTTAAAGTGTCACCAACTCCATTCCAAATGCAGGAGCTGGAGAGCAGTTAGTCTCAATCTACAGACACACACTTATGCATCTTGTTTGAGCAGTTGTCATTTAGTTTTGTAGCTTTCGAGTGTTAAAAAAAATACTGTTGAATTCCTACACAATGTTGACCCTGAGTGGCAGAGGCCAAAAAAAGGGTGTCATTTCACATGTACTTCCACATACAATGTACTAGTAATAGTATGCATGATAAAATTCCCAAAATAAAAGCAGTGGAACATTGGTTGCAAAAAGTTCAGAATTAGGCCTATAGATGCAGTATAGACTCATAAAAGTAATGTTGAAAGTAAGGTCTAGAGTAGCCATTTGCTTCATCTCATTCTATGTTACTTGTGTTACCAAAGAGAAAATTTTTATGCTCATCCATTTTTTCAAAGACATATAACACCTATTACTGTACTAAATATCCCAATTACTGCTTGTGTACATAACTGTTCTATAACAGATGCTCTTGATACTATATAGAAGGCACTATAACTTTCATGATGTAAAACATCTGTACAAGTATGTAATGTGCACATGTAGCTACATTGTACCTTATTAAGACTTATACAAACCTGTGTGTAGGTATCTTGTTAGAGTAGACTAACCAACAAGAAGGGGCCTTCTTTTGTGATTCATCAGGGTCATAGAAGTTTGGTAAAGCGGTATACTTAGGCCCATATGTTTGCAACAGAAGTACATATGCTCTTACATTTTGTATCAGGACTGGACAAAATATTTTGAGTGTCATAAACATATCATGTATATTTGAATGAATGTTGGCAGATGTTTACAGAAGATAATAGTTGTACCTCCATGGGGGTACTTGTCTTCATAGACGACAGTATGAAGAAAAAGTGATTTATATGCCAGTCTGAGAAGAAAAGTGTCTGTTAAGTAGACTAATTTTTCATATACACTGCATGGTACCTCTAGCCTATTTAAAACCAGAGTACAGTTGGACAAAGTGTAGTGCAAAACCCTCTTTCCTAAAGCACGTATGCTACATTGCCTTAGCATAAAATCCACTGCATTAAACATATTTTTCTGTTTCTTTTTCCACTTGCCAATGTCTATAGCTATTGAAAAAGGGCACTAATTTACACATGTATACAGTAACTGAAACCAACATCAGAAAAATCTGTGAATAATAGTTATTCTGCTTTTGTGTCTCTGAGGACAAATGAATATAATCTTTTCATCAAGATGTTTTTATTACATTACTACAATTAGTATATTTTATTGATTTACAAAATTTCTTACCATTGGCATTTCTTCATTCTCATAGTAAACCTCGTGGGTCTGGTTTGTATTGTCCTTCTCTCTCTCCTCCAAATTCTTCTCACGCTCTTCAAGTTCCATCTCCTTTTTTCTGAGTTCCATCTCCCACTTTTCAAGCTCCATCTGCTTCTTGGTCAGGTCTTTCCTCTCCTTCTTAATATCCATCTCCCACTGTATTAGCTTGTTCTCTTTCTTCCTCATCGCATTTTCCTGGGACTCTTCTTTCTCCGTGCCTTCATGTGATTTGCACCCTATCTTTCTTTTCTTTGCTTCTTGCAGGTCTGGTTTGGCAGTAGATCTTTGTTTTTATGTCAGGAGAAAAAACGAGATACATGCCTCATAAATGGATCATGCTGGTATGAACCATTTGACTTACATTTCTTTGAAGATTTTTTTTTTCAATTCATAGCATATATATTTGACAATCAGCTGTAAATGACATCAAGAGTTCTCAGTTTGTTTGATTTTTCATTATATGACATACACTGTACCCTTGTAAACACAGTGTCAATCTAAGGATGTGGCCATTCAAAATTTTTATGATGTATCAAAAACCCATAAAAATCTTCTTGACTGAAATTTAAATTACTATGAGATGGTTTTGAGGCTGAAATGGCCTATTGTATAGGACCTAAATGAAATGAATGAAACCTTCCTTTTGATTAACAGAATGCTAGATTAATACAGGCAGGGCTTTTCATGTGGGAAAAACACACACTCAGGTGTTCATGTGTAGGCTTACAGCATGGACATTCAAACTTTTTCGAGAAATGGGAAGGGGGATTTTTGGAGCTCATCTAAAGTCTGCCATGAACAAACTTGAAATCATTCATAAATGTATTAACTCATAGTATCAAATAAGCTCTATCACTTCTGATTCTAGAGAAGATTTTTAAAGATTCCTATAATAATTTTGTAAGGTTTAGGTCCCTTGGGGGCCCTCCAGGTTGGATATGGTGCTAATTTTTGGATAAATTGCGATCCTATCCCCCAAGGGATGCTGCCTGCCAAGTTTGATGAAAATACATCATGAGTCTTTCAAGAAGATGAAAATGTACAATTTAGGCCCCCCTTTGAACCTCCACACCCCCTCCCTCCTGCCCCCAAGGGGGGCACCCATGGATCTGCTATGAACAAACTTGAAACCAGTCATTAATGTAGGCCTACTAACTCATAGTTACCCTTAACTTAGCTTTATCACCTTTGGTTCTAGAGAAAACCATTGTAAAAGATTCCTTAATTTGGAGGGTTTGGGCCTCCCCTGGGTGTACAAACTTTAACCCCCTAGGGATGCTACCTGCCAAGTTTGGTGAAAATAGGTCATGAGGTTTTCAAGAAGAAAATGAAGATGTGAAAAGTTAAGCACATCACATGCCGGATGCCGGCTCAGGTGAGCTAAAAAAATCATTCACATGTACAAATTATAGTGACTGATGTACAAACTTTAAAAGTGTATTTGTCATGTCAGAATCAATACGAGTTTACTTCTTTATCATCTCTCCATCTTTTTTCTCTTATTTGCAAGATGATATCTGAGCTATCTTTGATTTAGGATGAACATGACCCAGAAGCCCTACAGTGACCATAGAAAGTAAATTAGTCATCTTAGAATAGAAAATCATGTCAGTATTCCTCCCCTAGGTTAAGAGACAGATATGGCAAGTACCCTTGTTGTGTCCTTTAAACTAACATTAAAAAGTATCACAGTAGAAGTCATACCAAATTCATCTGCCACAACCTCATCAATAACAATTCCTGTGAATCTGTCAAGGGAGAATACACTTTAAGTACTAAAAAGAAATGAAAATTCTTGATGACACCTAAATTCATAATTCCAAAATGATGGATAGCAAACAATTTGATTGAATTGCCACAGGAGTCTGTATCCAAACAAAAGAACAAAGTTTCGGACTCAGATTTCCCATTAGCTTTTAAAAGATGTTCAATACAACTTACAGTTGTAGTTGTCTCCATGAAGTCAGATTATGGATAGAGTGAAACTGACAACTTTGGTGACTGTGATACACTTTTTACCTGTGAAAGTAAAATGCAATCAACTTACTTTATTTCTTCAAATGACATCTCTCCATTCAGCAGTTTCTTGAGAGTGTCTTCTGCCTCTGTCTGCTCCATCTTTTCAAGGAAGGCAAGATGAAGTGCTTTGAGGGGACCAGTTCTTTGTCCCATCAGAGTGTTCTTTTCCCATGCGTTCATGACGCCCACAATGAGGGACCAAATGTGGGTCGGTTGACTGGCCAACCAAGTATGATGCCTGTATTTATTACGCACTTGTTTCACCTGTAATGGAACGATAGGGCAGATGAATACTAAAGATATTTCCAAGATGAGGTACATGGATTAGCCAGTGAACATCATGCTCAATTATTTATTTATTTTTTTTAAACGACCATAGCGAAAACATTCTACAGTAGAAAGAAAAATCTAAGGCTGCTTTCCAAGACTGTAAACAGACACTGCAAAATTACACTTTTGAAAACCCTTGTTGATCAAAAGAGTGCTGTTCAGAAGCATAAATGCAACTCTTGAACAGTAACATGAAATTGGTTTACTGCTTCACAAGCAAGGATGACAAAATGTTCATTCAGAGTGTGCTACAAGAGTGTAACAGTGAAATTTGTAACACATGTTACCCACACAAAAAAGAAAGTTAGGTGCAGGCCTGAGATCTGCTCTTTTCTTTCACTTTAATGAACTACAAGCATGAAAAACAACAAAGATACAAATACTATACACCAAATACTACTCACATTTGCACCAAGTATTGTGGCCATTATCTGCCGCCACTTTGTCCTTGCGCTTTGGTTCAGCCCTGCATCTGGATCACCCACCAACTTTTTCCTAAAGAGGCACACCTCCTCAATAAACGTCATACTTCTAGAATGTTGGTGTACACTGTTATGTTCGTAGGCCAAGTGGAGGGCCTCATCATTTGTCAGGCCTGCATATACAGCAACTGGAACATTTTTGGTATATTGGAGGAATTGGAGGGCCTCAAATGTATGGTTCCCTCCTAACACCTCTAGGGTGTGTATCCCTTTAAGCACATCGCTTGCACTGATGTACTTCGGCAGGGTATTGGGAATGTGAGCAACAATGGTTGGTATGGGGATGTTTCCGTCCAGTCGCTTAAATGAACAAATAAGCTCTTGTACATGAGCATCATTTTTTGTCCTGACCAGGCGCTGCTTGGGTGGGGTAGAGAGTAGAGACACTGGAATTTCTAGCAGATTTGCTTCATCTGCAAGTTCAAGATATAGAGAAAATGGGAAATGAAGTAAATGGTTTGTGATACCTCAAAGGTATAGATTGAAATTTATAATCACAAAATGTTTCTCTGAAATGCTTGAAGGGCTCTTTTGATTGGCCTAAGTCAATCTTTTCTTTAGCTGTTACTATTTCAGTCATGACAACTTCATGAATTCACAGGGTTTACTGAGCAAAATTATTGTAATGGTAAGTTCTCACTATAAAAGCACTCTATCAAGTGTAGTCTCTCCTAACAATGAAACCAGGCCCCCTTTAATAAGTTCATATTTGGACACAGCCTACTCGGTGCAGATCACATCTAATATGCACCATAATTGAAAGGACAGTTAAGTAACCTCAAGAGCCCCTAATATATATTTGTACAATCAGCATTATTAGCCTGCATGGCCATGGCACATACCAAGTCTGGGCCTACTTGATGTGTGTAACCTCAAATTATGCAAAGTGTCAGATCTTCCCTAGGATATACTGCTACTTCTTTGTCCAATCATTTTTTTTTTTCATTTTGAAATACCAATTTATGGATAAATAGCAGTGGTCTAGTCAAAGGAGCTCTAAACTGAACAGCTATGTAACCTTTTTGAATATTTATCAAATGGCATTCCTTCAGTGTGCATGCTTCCAATTTCAATAGAGTAATATTTTATCTTGTTAAAGCAATTCCTTCTGACATATCATGACATCATTTTGTCGATGAAATGATCAATTTTGTAATGAAACATTCCGTGTGGCACTTGGCACTCCATGGTGTTTGTCCATTTGTACCACCTTTGTGAATTCGGGCCAATGTGTCTACAGACTGAATCAGAATTACAGAAGAGTTGTGTATTGTATGCGTAGTTGAAATAGGATACAAATTTATGCATTTGCATTTCAAAGAGTTATTTTCAATTGTTTGTTTTGCTTACTGTTATTTGAATTGACAGGAAAGGGAATAAATCACATTGATCTCAGCACTGGATGTACTTTTCAAAAACTTGGGAGTGCTTATATTTTTTCTAGCATGAATCAATCTTTTTAAGACAATTGTAGAATCAAGATGTTTAATGTACAAATGTTTGTAAGTAGATGCTGAGGTGTACAGAAACAATTCAGACAGATGCACTATGAAGAAATAACGTAACATTTGAATATTTAACCATGTCATCAGGATTGAGCAATCCAGTCACAGGGTATCATTACCAATATGAAGGCATTTCTAGCTCAAGTTTTGCTATAATGAATAATGGGAGGTACATGTAGTGGAAAGGACAGCACAGAATGTTTGAAAATGGTGGCAATATGAGGTTGAATGTCCATACAAAACTTCTCAAACTAGAAATGCACTCAGAAAGCACAGACCTCTGCAAAGGCAGCAACTAATTTCCACCCAAAGAGATATTTCCATCCTTACACGCATGCTATTTCCCAAAATAAAAGTCTTTTGTTCGGCAGAGCGCGCACTTCAGTATCTGTATCTGAACCTCCAGTAGGACGAACAACTTGAACCCCAAGTTTGTTGATGTTATATGCCAAAATATGAAAAATCTTTCAAAAAATAAATAGAAATTCTCAGATCACTACCAACATTGAATGATGTGTTCCTTGTGTCAATACTGACATTTCACGCAAGTTTCTTTTTAATCCATACACAACACTTTGAGTTATTTTGCAAACAGACCAACACCGATGATCACAAACCTCCTCCTTCTGTAGTTGTCGGAGGTAACAGTGCACAGTGCATCGTTTCTTTTTTACGACATCATTCGTGTATAATGTACTTTATATTGTATTGAAAAAAATCCTTTATCAGACGAGTGTAAGAAATATGAAAAAAAAATTGTATCACTTTGGATTATGTCAACTTTTTCTTTTCTTTTCTTTGTGATGATGGAAATAAATAAAATATTGAACTATTGAACTATAGGCCTACACTCTTAGCTCAACTTACCAAATTTCACTTGCTTTTCCTTAATTGCATCTGTGAGACATGCATGAGGATACAGATTGTCATCGTCAGTGGAATCTGCATTGTGTAGAAGAATGTCAATTTTCTAAAATGCTTTCATCTTCAGAAAATGAGAAGAGGGAGAATGTACATGAACATAAAAACATTTGGCATTCTGAATAGATTTGATTTCCCCATTATTGTATGTGAATCAATTCTTGGTAGGTAAAAAGCATAATTGGAGCATGCAATCACATTTTTCTCACTTTAAACTGTTGTACATTCCAAAAGAATGCACCATCTGACTTCAAAATTCAAATGCAGCATGCTTAGATAAGCCTACATGTGGCATTCACACAGAAGTGATGATTTTCTCACGCTAATTACTGATGATTGACAGCTAGAAAGTCCAGTAAAATACATGTAGTACATCACAGAGTGTTTTAAGAAGATATGTGAAATCATGATTTGAGGTCTGAATTTTAAGACGACCCCAAAAATACCAAATCACTGATTTTTCTCTTCTTTTTTTCTTCCTTTTTTGCATCCCTTAAGTGAAAAAACAAAACAGTGGTCAGCTCTGCTGGGGAAAAAAAAATGTTGTGAGATTAAGTCAGTCATGACAGGAGTGTACTCTGTAAAACAAGGAATGTTCGCATGCATTTTAATTTTGCGAATTTTGCGAAAGCGAAGATTAGTGAACCTAAAATGCATGTGAAAGTTCTTGTCTACACTAAATGCATTGAATGCATTTCGCGAGGCAACCTCGCAAAAATTTCATGCTGCAAAAAAGGCCACATACCACACAATATTGTGTTTTACAGTATCTGGTTTGCAGGCACAAACTCTTGTTGGTCGTAATGGAGTCTGCACCAAGACTACGACATGCACCACTGGCACTGTCCCACAGGCCCTGTACTGTCGCCGACAGTGGTGGGAATATGAAAGAGATGCTTTGACACAGACTCCTTTATGACCGACGAGGGTCTGTGTCTGCCAAGTGTAATGCTGGCTCATATCCATGACCCTGTGACCTATAGCTAACCCTGCCTATAAAGTAGCATACACACGGGACACAGCTTTTTTTCTGATTTTTATGAAAGTATTGAACGCAGACTAATCAGCCATTTTCAGTTTTTCAGCCACCTCCAAATGTTAAAGGGAAGGTAAACCCAAAAAGCAATGTGGATTGAGTGAAAGTAGCAACATTAGTAGAACACATCAGTGAAAGTTTGAGGAAAATCGGACAATCGATGAAAAAGTTATGAATTTTTAAAGTTTTGCTGTTGAAACCGCTGGATGAGGAGACTACTAGAGGATATGACGTATGAGTGGACAACAATACAAAGAAAATATAAAGGAAATTCAACAAAAATTCACTTTTCTAGAATTATGAAAGAGCAATGGACCAACCTCTTTCAGAAAGCATGGGGAATAATTGCTACCCCTAACATATGTCAATATCAAGTTGATGGAATTTGTAATTTTCATGAAAAATGGATTTTTGTAGAATTTTCTTTATATTTTCTTGGTATTGTTGTCCTCTCATACGTCATAACCTCTAGTAGTCTCCTCGTCCAGCGGTTCCAACACCAAAACTTTAAAAATTCATATCTTTTGCATCGATTGTCCGATTTTCTTCAAACTTTCACTGATGTGTTCTACTAATGTTGCTGCTTTCACTCAATCCACATTGTTCTTGGGGTTTATCTTCCCTTTAAATAAAATAAGTACAGCTGTTATTTCATATTGTCAGTGAGGTGTAGACCCTTGCTTCACAAGGTGAAAAAATTTTCTTTCAACATCCTTTTTTTTAAAACCATGAATTGTACATATGGGATATGACATGAAAAAAGGGCCCTTAGTATATAAGGGTGTAAAATACCAAAATCAAGTTTTTTTCTAATATTGTTATTTCTTTCAACAAATCAACCTTTATCAAAGAAGATGAATACTTCTTAAGGACGCCCAACATACATGGTGTAGATTACATCTGTTATCTATAGTATTCTTGAAAGTTCTCTGAACAAAATATTATGAAATGTATGAAAGTGGTTTTATCTACATTCAAAGTATTGCCTCAGAAACTTCGCATCCATTCTGATTATGGCTTTAATTAACATTTTGTAACGCCAAATACAAATTTACGCAGATGAAACACAGATGTATTTGTTGCTCACACCTGAAGCATCACTCACATAGAAATGTGTCACTTATGTACCTGAATGGATGCAGCAAAACAAACTCATGCCAAATGACAGTATGATGACTGAATTGTTGGAGAGAGGTAATCAAGCAGCTGTGAGTGCACTTTACATGTTTTATGGTACACACATTGTACACTACATTTCTTTTTTCTACCCCCATCCCTCTCATTTAAAGAGCATAGAGACACCATGGTAGTGATGTGCGCCACCATAGGCCTGAGCATTGTGTTAAATACATATCGAATATACTGTATTCACAACAGCAGGTCAATATAAAATCTCCGTTAGAGATGTAAATTTGACAAATTTTCATCCATAGGGCTTTGTCAAGTCAATACATTTGACAAATGTATTAACAAATGTATTGACAAATGTATTGACAAATGTATTGACAAATGTATTGACAAATGTATTTGACAAATGTATTGACTTGACAAAGCCCTATGGGCAAAAATTCATCTAACGGAGTTTCTATATTGACCTACTGTTGTGAATCCACACTTTCTTTTGACTTCGAGCAGAAACTAATTATTGTTGTTATATATATATATATATATATATATACACATATATACATATATATATATATATATATATATATATATATATATACACATATATATATATATATATATATATATATATATATATATTGTTATTGATTGGCTCATCCATGCAAATATCTAAACTTTCTTTTCATGGGATATCGGTTGGAAGTAATGTCATAAAAATCATCTTCCATTGTTCTTGGAGTGTGTTTTGACACACATCAGATCACAGAAACACACATCACAAATGTGTGTAAATCATCATATCATATGATATACAATCTTTTATATTTGTCAGGAAATATTTTGATAAGAATACTGTATGAGCTGAAATTTTCACGGTGGTTTTATTTTCGCGAATTGCGTGAATCGCCTTTAAACCGCGAAAATAACAACACGCGAATATAACAACGTGCTAATAGCTAAGTTCAGTTAGACCCTCGCAACCGCAAAATTAACAACACATGAAAATGTCCTCCAAGTAGCAATTCGCGAAAATATCTGTACACAAAAATTTCAGCTCGTACACTAGTAGAAACTCCTACGCAAGGCTCATTTGTAACAAACCAAGGTTCTCAAGTTGATTACTCCTTTTCTGAAAGACCTCCACTGGCCCCGATTTGTAAACGAATATTGTTTAAGATTTTGTTGCTTGTATAGTCGTAAGTCACTCATCAGTCAAGTGCCCAGATAAATGTCCGAATTATTAGTATGTAAATCTGGAGAAGATAATTTATAAAAGATTGAATGACTTTTTTGGTTCTTAATAATATTCTGATCCCCCAGCAATTTGGCTTTGGTAAAAATTGCTCCACTAGTATGGGTATTTTAAATTTAGTAAATACAATTATTAGTGCAATTGATGATGGGAAGTAATGCCTTGGTGTATGTATTTTTAGATTTGTCAAAAGCATTTGACACTATTGACCACAATATCATTAGTTATCCCCTGCTTGTTCACAAAATACGGGCAAATATCTACGGTCTGGTGCCATATTCCATGAGGTCGAAGGCCGAATGGAATATGGCACCAGACCGTAGATATTTCCCGTATTTCGTAAGAACAAGCAGGGGGTAACGATTTTATCTTTTAGTGTAAGTGCTAACCTTCTTCTCGCTGATTTCCCTTCGTGACTGATGTTGAAATCGCCGGCTGTCAGCCATGACCTTGTTGACTTATTTCTACGTCTTACGAGCTACTGTACATGCGATGCGCGCATACAAATACGTACACGTAAACGCCATAAGATACTGCAGTGCAGTAGCCAGATAGATGTTGCTGTTGTTTATCAAGCGTCTAGTGGTCTCGGGTTATGTGCACAATACGCTTGAGGACTGCGCTGTCCATTTGTTTTGTACAGGATTAGCGCGCACTTCCCTATAAGCGTCTTTGGTACACGCGCAGCTGGCTGTGTAATACAGTATCATGACGTCATATCCACGTAATACGGGATATATTAAGTGGTTGATTGACCAATAAGATTACAGAATTCACGATCACTAAAAGATAAACTCTTAAACAGGGGGAAACAGTTCTTGAAGAGTTAATACGAAAATGCAAATGGCAAAGTGAACATGTCATTTACTCACAACTTACCATACATGTATTTGTACATGAAATTTTGAAATTTTTCAGGTTTTCACTCAAATGCAATTATATGCCCAAGGCTCAAATCCTTGTATATCCAACTGATCACTATTCTGAAGTTATTCAACCAGGAATAATATTATGATTTAGACTTCAATGACTAAAACATTGAATTTTCATCATTCTTTTTTTTTTTGGACACAACCAATGGAAAATTTTACGAGTATGACATGGTTAGCTCACTCATTTGCATATTCATATCCACTGTACAACAACTGTTTTGCTAAAATCTGCAAAACTTCCAAATGTCATAACTTCGTTAGTTTTCATCCAATTTTCATGAACTTTTTACCGTTGAACTAGTAAGATTTCACTCTTTTATATTTGGACTGGATTTCATTTTTAATTTCATGGTACTGCATTTCATTGTTTACAATTTCTTCGATTTTGAGCATGACAGTCAATTTAAAGGCAAATAAATGCCATACATTCTCACTATGAATACTTTAGAATACAATGTCAATATACACAATGGCAAACCTTCAAGCAACACAAAATGTCAAAACAATTCCTATGCACTGTCTTTAGGGTGAATGGCAGATGATTTATGCCACTTCAGGCATTTTACCACCACTGTTCCATTCCCATGAATATAATGAGGTATCAGTCTGTACTCATGTCAATGCCTGTAATGAGATTACATGGGATCTTTATGTTTAAAGGGGCATTCCGGACGATTTTCATAATTTTTCATGAAGTACATAAATCAACAGCTCCATGTATAGATTCGTGAAATTTATTGTGGTCCTTGAGCAGAGAAACCAATAAATTGAAAATCTTAAACAAATTACACTGAACAGTGTTTATGACATCAGAGCCTCATATATTTCATAAATGTAGCAGTGTAATTCCATTACAATACTACTTGTTCAACAAGTTCACCTGTGAAAAATCTATGCATGCCTTTTTCTTTTGTTCTGCTTCCTTGAGCCCCAACTAATGCATTCTTATCATGCTTATGGTGAGGCTGGCATGTCATCATCCTTGTTCATTGCAATTTGTTATAAATTTTGTAAACATTCTCATTCCTTATCCCAATCACTATAAATTCTGAAACTCTGTACTCAGTTTAACTGATTTATAGCTGTTCAAATCTAAAAGTCTGAAAATCATCCGGAGGTCCCCTTTAACATCAAATTGATATATGTGTATTACAGGGAACATAAGTCATATCGAAACACAAAAAAGCAAATTTACATTTACATTTATCATTCATGAGTCTGTCTCTCTTTCCATGTTCATATGTACATGTACACATGTAAAGAGAGAGAGAGAGAGAGAGAAAAAAAAAAGAGTCCAATCATCAGTGTATAAGGATATCATTATAGTCAACATGATTTCAATATTTAGCATTTGTTTTTGGATCTTGATGATTTCCTGATCCGGGGAAGGAAGATTTCTTCAGAGCATTTGTGAATAGGCCAGACTGGGAAAAAAAAATACAATGTATTACAAATTGTGTCACCATAAGGATGATACCTGCACTGCTTTCACGACAATGAGTAAACCCTTGTGCATGACAACAAATATGTAGTCATCACAAAAGTGAGCTGACAAAAACTTTTCATTTTAAAAATGGCCTACACTGTACACAGTATGCAAACCAAAGAAGAAAACAGAGAAAAAGTCTGATTAATTTCATTTTTATACCTACCTTTAGTGGTCATGTCCTCTTCTGCATCTCTAAGTTGTTGCAAACGCTGCACAAACTCTTGGCTACCATCTAGAAAATTTGCCATCATCTTTGATAATTCATTTTTCTCCCAGCAGAACTCACTTATCTTGAAAGGTTTTTCAATTGATATGTAGTCTGGGTGGGGAACTTTCACCTGTAAGAAACAAAAAAAGAAAAAAGAGCTCCCTTGTCACTGTTTTTTCGGAAAAAACACAAACTTATAAAATGCATTGCTTTAGATTGGTGATATTGTTGAAAGAGTCAACATTTCTTAATGTGTTGCATCAAAGAAAGTCTCTTGGAAACAGGAGTGACAGTTTACATAGTTATCAGTCTGCAAATTGGATATCTTGCTTTATATTATAAAATTCTACCACTGAATAGCTGTTGAACTTACAGCAAATTCCCACTGTCTCCACTTCACAGCATTTTGAAAAAGAAGAAAAAAATCTGTGCTCATACATTTTTATTTACAAATGTATATCAATTATCCTCTGTAGCAAACTTACTTCATGGTTCATACTGTGATAAACTACAGTGATTAATAATGATTAAATAATGTCTTATTTCCAAAGGTACCCTCTTCACTGTTGCTACTACTCTACCAGAGGGCCCTGGCATTATATTAAAGTACCCCAGCATAGCCAGGTACCCAATTACAAACCCAGTTAGAGAGTTGTGGTGGATCAACACATCTTGTCCAAGGACGTAAGGCACTAGGAACCTGTGTCCTCTGATCAACTACGCCCCAGCACCACTAACGGATTGTATTTGTTATAAAGGATAGTCAGTTTACCTTCTTTCTAGAAACTAATTCCACTGATTTAATGAAGGAATAACATATATTAGTTCCCAAGTTGATGATATTTAGTATTAGTCATTTCTGGTAAAAAAAAGGCTGATGCTCCTAATAAAATGAAATATTGTAGGAATCCTCTCGATGTGACATTCACTTGATTTTTTTTTTTTTTAATTACATACCATTTGGGGAAATTTTTACTACATACTCTTTTGTTTTGTATGTGAAACCTTAGAGACAATCTTTCTTTTTTTTTACTGAAAAAGCACAATGTTTTGGCTACTTGTTCATTTGCTTCTGTTAACATAGTCACATCAATATATTATATTGTAATTGCTACTTTGGGTCTGTTTAGGCTGTTCATCAAATGTATTATTAGGTATGAGAAATGGAGACATGTGTCTTTTGTTGATCACATACAACTCTCAGTCATTGTTTAAGGTTGTTTTTTAAGACGCAGGCAAGACATGTTTTCTGAGGATACATCTCAACATAATGTAGATTTATACAAAATGTACTTTCACTGCTTGGTAGATAGTAGACATGTGATGGAAGAGCTACTGATTGTTAAATGACTGAAGGCTTCCATCTAGAAAACATACGCAATTTCTTCTTTACCATTGGCATAGGAAAATTATTCTTGATAATATATTGTAGAGGATGTGAAACCCTGGAAAAGAATGTGAACCCCTAGAGACAATCAATCATCAATGAAAAAGCACATTAAAGAGAAGTTATTCATAGTTTAGTTATCTAAACATAGATTGAGAACAGATCTTACCATTAACACATTGGAGTCTGCGGGTTCAGCCCTAATACTTTGGATTGGGAGGAGCACTTGTTTGTCATGCTTTTTTCTGTGTACAGCATACTCTCCATCTTGCTTCTCCAACCACCATTCACATATGTTGGATTCGGCCATGGGTGCAGTTTCTCACTGTTTGTATTGGTCATAATAAAATAAAGAAATTGAAAAATCATTGTCTCATATTAAGCTATTATACTGTGTACATTCCATGCAATTTTTCTTTACTGTTGAAATAACATATCTTATGGCAAAAACCATGCTTTTGATTGGCACAATGGGATGTTATCATATCAACACACATCATCAATACATGCCTTTAAGAAATAATAAAACAGCACTCTTGATATATCGTAAATACTTATTTCATCATAGAACAAAGAAAGAGTAATGCTCTCGAGAACAATCTGTATAAAATAAATGATTATAATGACTCCTTGAATTCCAAAAATGTGTACTTGCGCAGATCCTGCACATATGACATAGTTTAATATGCAGCATTTGCACAGCTAGCCTCATGCTTAAAGAAGACTGCAAGATGAGTTTTGCCATATTAAAAAGATCTATGAAAAAGTCTATGAATTGGTTATACTTGGTACAATTTCAGAATGCTAGTGTTCTGTATCAAGAATAAGAATGTTTACAAAATTTATAACAAATCAGCAGATTCCCAAGGAAATGCATTGGGTGCTTATCAAGAAAGAAAGAGAGAGAGGGGGAGAGCATGCACATTCCACTCAGGTAGACATGTTAAGCAAGTATAAAATGTATTATAATAATAGGCACTAATTGCTACATTACTGGAATATATGTGAGCCTCCAACACATTTGTCATCATCTTTGTTCAGTATATCATGTTTATAGGGTTTTCAGGGTATTGATTAACATACCTCATGGACCACAATAAATTCCACAAATCTGATCATTGCATTAATTCCCATTTTAAGTATTACATGACGTTGAATTATAAATTTTCTGCAATCACCCTTTAAGTACACATTTTCTTGTACCCAGAATGAGGCAATTAAAAGTGCTTCTGCTTTAAGACATTTCACATTTTGTATCATTTATCTATATTGTATTACAATTACAAAGGGTTGCAAAATCAGTTGGATCATAATATTATCAGTGATTATGAAACTTGAGCAGGGCTAGTTAACATGCATAAAATAAATTTAAAAAAAAATGCAATTTCAAGCATTTCGAGAATATAATATACAATTTGAATGTATTTAGTGTAAACTTACCGTAGTTTAAAGTGGAGCAGTAAAGTTACACACACAGTTGTAAGCTGGATTATCCACTTCTTGTTCCTGAAGACAATTAAGCCACCATAGTAACAGTGCGTTTGTATCACTACCCAAAATGAAGAAGTCTGCTCTCCTCCAAAGATAATATGCTGGTAGAAATCATACCCAATCATTTGTGGTGACCGACTGCACAGAATTCATATCCACAGGGACACTCTTGGCAGACAGTCAGTCGCCACCATGAATGAGTTATCATAGCTGAGTTGTCGTTGGTTTGTTGTTTGTTCCATATTCCTTTTATTCAGTAGAGTCTCCTTCCTCAATCCTACCCCCCCCCCCCCCCAGTAAGACATGTTTAATGTTCCCAGATTTTGACACCGCCAAGGTCTGTCCTTGCCACCAACATTGGCTGTGCACATGCACTTACACTTTTGTTTCTCCACGGTGAAATTCACCTTGCAGCCAATTCTCAACTCTCTATTAGGGCAGAGTGGGGTGAACTGGGATGCAGGAGAAGCAGGACACCTCTCATATCTCTAACCCCCCTTTCAGACTCGAGAGTTCTTGTTTTGGTATAGCACGTTTTTATGTGTTTGAATGCTCTTATAATATTGAGTGTCGCATCAATATACGTCGTATATCAAAACGATGGTTTGAGCATCATTTTAAATTGTTATCCTATATCCATACGGTGTATATTTGTGTCTGAATGCTCTCATATCCATACATTGTATGAGTAGGCGGAGCTTTTTCACAGCGCATGTCAAGCGCTGCAGCTCAGGTATTCATGGTGCGAACTTGTAACGGGCGGCTGACAGATTGATTGTGATGCAATAATGATCTGGCGCATACTACCACATGAATCCAAGGCAGAGCATGAATACTGCGCAAAGCCTGTGTAAATTACATAGTGCGCATATCAATGGAAGAGATTTACATATACTCAAGAAATATGGCTTGTGCACTAAGATTGAATGCTCTAGCTCATATCGAAATGTCGTATATATCCATAAGTCGTATGAATGTATGACAACTCGGTGTGTCTGGAAGTGCCATAAAGCGCTTTTTACACATTTTGCAAATTTTTGCTTAGTCTTGTACCAACAGTGGGGCTATGCAACACAGCAACACTTACAACATCTTTGTTAGTGTTGCTTTGATAACCACATTTTTACTTGGCAAAAAGCACAAAAATTGCAAACTCCCTCAGTATTTCAACATTTGAGTAAAAATTTGACACATTATAGGCCTTAAACCACTATTTCAGCGCAATTGGTAAAAAATTGTGTCACTTATGTTCCTACTCACCTAGGAGAGATAAAAAGCTCTTTCAAAATGCTCCTGTGATTTTATGTGATGCCAAGGGATATGTAAACAAAAACTGAAATCATTTCCAAGGCGAGATTATACCACTAAGCCATTGGTGGAGGGTTAAGTTCGGCCATCAGGCTTAAAAGTGCATGTCGCCAACAATGATTTTTTTAATGTTTTCTCAACTTTGTGGGACAATATGAGCATAAAGAAGAAGCTTACTCACAGTTTTAGAAAAGTAGCTTAACGTTCTATGAAAACCTTACACAACTTTTTCAGCTAACCATTCTTTAACAACAACATACCTGATGGAAATGTGTCGCCGGATCTGCTGAAACATACGTTACCATCTTTGTACTGCAAACTTGGTTATGCTATTACAGTGAGTACTACACAATTGTATTGTTTTTCTGACCAAAAGGGGTCTAAGTTTATGCTAAAAACTATTTTATTACTCAGCTTAAAGAGACACATGCTAGTCTCGCAAATATAGATTTTCAAAAGGTAGATTTAGGAGAAGTAACATACGTTACCATCTTTGTAAAAAGTATGAAGGTGCATGGCTCTGAATGATTGTTCTCGAGTTAAGACTAATGGAGTAAATTGTCCTCATACGTATGGGTAGCTTCATTAATGGGTAGATTAATTATTATGTTGCTAACTTATATGATTTAATTCACAAGTGTAACGTACGTGATGTAACTTACATTACCACTAAATAACAGAAAGCTTGTGAAAAATAGTCTCTAAAGTGACTTACACTTCGACTCAGAGACTGTATGTTTCAATATTCCACTAAAGCGCTAACCTATTCTTGAGGATCGCGCCGATATTTTCAGGGGAAAAAATGGGCATCCGAAGCCGTGCTTCAGTGCAAATGCGCCGTCAACGAATTGTGGGGAATCTGCACATGCGTCAGCGGGTCTCTCTTGTCAACGTAAACCCCTGAAGGAATTACCAAGTATAATACCTTCTAAATGTACATTTCTTGAATCTGTGCCATCAATTTGAGGTCATGGGATAGCTCAGCAAACTCTTTCACTGGCATCTTGAGCATTGGCAGTGCACAAAATACCTTTACATGATGTGTTGAAAATTGTTAATGTTATTGAAAAAGGATATTTAAAAAGGATATTTAGAGAATGTGCGTGGATAAAAATGATATCAAATTGTTCTAGATCTATTGTTGGAGGAATTCCGTAAGGAAATATGTATTTTCTGTTATATTTATCTTTGGTAATCATAAACCAATATGGTGACTTTTAATACTACTGTCCGTCCGTCCTTCCGTCCGTCCGTCCGTCCGTCCGTCCGTCCGTCCGTCCTTCCGTCCGTCCGTAATGAATTTTGTGGACAGGGTAACTACCAAAACCTTTTGAGGTATCCTAATGAAACTTGGCATGTATGTGTATTAGGGGGTGAAGTTGTGCCTATCAACTTTTGGGTGCACATGCTCAAGGTCAAAGGTCAAAAGGTCAAGATCAAATGCTTAAAATTTTACTATTTCCCCCATATCTATGCAATGCCTGAAGATATTTTCTTGAAACTTAGTGTATACATGTACTACCCAATTAAGATTCTCTGGTGAAAGTTTGGGGTCATGAGGTCCAAAGGTCAAAAGGTCAAGCAAAATGTTAAAATTTCACTTTTTTCTCTGTATCTTGGAAATTGTTCAAGGTATCTTCATGGAACATAGTATATATGCATCTACTGACTGGCAGTGGTTATCTAGGGAATTTAGGGGTCATGGGGTCAAAGGTCAGGGGTCAAAGGTCAAGGGCAATACTTTACTATTTTCCTTATATTTATGCAATGCCAGCAGGATTTTTTTTTAACTCGATGTATGCATGTATAACCCAATAGAGATTCTCTGGGATTTTTTTTTTTTTGCCAAGAACGTCAAAGGTCAAAAGGTCAAAGATCAAGTGAAAGTGCTGAACTTACTTCTTTCTCCATATCTCGGAAGTGGCTCAAGTTATCTTGAAACCTAGTACATGCTGAATTTATGTATGTTCTGCCTGACAGTGATTCTCTTATAAATCAAAGGCCAGATGAAAATGATAACAATTTACTGTTCAATACAGAAATTGCGCTTTTTCTCCATACCTTGAAAATTACTCAGTGCATAAACTTATGAAAAGGTCAATGTCAAGGTAAAGTTCTTAACTCCTATTCATCCAATTAAACATAGGTCAAGAAAGGTAAACATTCAATACATTTGTGACAAACATGTTATTTTAATATTTTGCCAATTTTGTGAAAATGTAATCACATTGTCCACATGTACTATAGACCTATTAGGAGAATCATGCATTATGGCGGAGGCATACCAGTCGCCATAGCGACATTTCTAGTTTAAAAATATTTTCGCGAACCTGGTGCTTTTTGCGAATGTAAAAACACGAGAAAATATTAACTCTCTTTCCGTATATATTTCCCCCTTCTGTAGTGTATCCCAGTACTCCACAACCACGAATTTAAGCACTCACAAAATTATTGGCAAGTCTCGATTCGCGAAAAAAAAAGACTCGCTAAATATATGGCATACACAACTGTAGTACTACCGAGGAACTGCTGATTTGGACCCCGTTTACAGTGCGGGGCCGAGCCCCGCAATTTTGTCCGTTTACCCTGCTGGGCTCGGCCGCGCTTTCGATTCAAACCTTTCAATATTTTGTCGTAGTGGCGCTCTGCTTGTAAACAAACGCAATTTGGTATTGTCTGGTTTTCAGACCCTTTGTCAACTGAATTCCGTGGCGAGTCGCCGTTTGGGCAAAGGCCTTTGCCGAAGGAAAAAATCCTTTACAAGACAAAACCACCTTAAACCATACTAGTTTTCGGCGTTGAGGGGGTTATAATATCCTGAATAGCAAAGTAGCACAGGCAGAGGGTTTGGAAGCCAGACTAAAATTGGCCGCGCATTTGGCCCAGTTTGCGTTTACACTGAGAAAATGCCGAGACCACCTCCAGGGCGTAGCCAAATGCGAGGCCATTTTGGCCTCGCATTTGGCCTTTTGCGCGTTTACTAGTACACTGCAATGAAGGTGGGCTGGGCCGCGGCTCGGCCGCGGCCGAGCCTCGCACTGTAAACGGGGTCATAGTACATTGTACGTTCCAAAGAGGTACGAAGCCCAGACTTCTCCGCTCTTTGATACAAGGAGTATCACATGCATGTGACTGATCGACTACAAAGCACCACTACAGGCACTAGGCCTGACAGCTTCTGTATTCATGGCCTAAATAACACGTAACAGACTCTATTTAAACGAAGAAATATGTGATTTCACAGGAGACTTTCACAGAAAACAATTTTATTTCATTTTTTATGACATTCTGATTAAAAAATGTCTTGGGATTTCGGGGTACGAGCCTCAACATCTCGCTCTCATCGAGAGCATACATAGGTAAGCTTAGGCTGTTGTGTGATACTTTCGGGTTTGCCCTTCAACCCATGACGTCATGGACACGCCCCAAAATAACCAGGGATCTTCTAATTGAGCATGATTCAGGAAACAATTTTTTCTAAGCAGCCGTTCTCCAAAACGCAATTTTCTAAATGTATGAATTAAAGGCCGCTGTGTTTAACATGCTCTAAGCTTGAAATGGGAAAATAATCCAACAAAATATGCGTTTCCTTTAGTATTCTGCTTTAAAGAAATGTAATTTCAACTATTACTGTGAATAACATCTTAGATCAGACTTACAGGATAATAATAATAATAATAATAATTCTAGTAATGTATGTTTCAGTAAGTTATATGTGTAAGACATTACTTTTTTTTTTCCTTCCTTCTCATTGAAGTTAATACAGTTACAATGGGGAAGAGCAGTGCTGAGATTCAAACCGCATACATGTATATAGAGAACGTATAAGCTGCAATCAGATTGGCGAAAAGCATATCTCTTATAGGCAAAGATTCAAGAAATAAAAAAAATGTACCCGCCACATAGTTGACAAAGAAAAGAAGCAAAGTCACACTTCTTTTTTTTTACCCTACCACATCAGGGTAACCATAGGGGAGGGGATTCGGGGTCCCCTGCCCCTTTGCCAGCAGTCAAAATATAAACAAAAAGAAATAAAAAGAAACTAGAAATATCGCTATACAGCGACTGGCATGCCTCCGCCATAATGCATGGTTCTCCTAATAGGTCTACAGTACAATGTCTGGGCAATGTGTGGTGACAGTTTCACACAATTGGCAAAATATTAAAATGACAGGTTTGCCACAAATGTGCTGAATGTTCACTTTCCTAGAACAGGTTCAATTGGATAAATGATTAAAACGTCAGAGTGCAGGTATTTGGGGGAACTGATGATTTTTTCTTGACTTTTGACCCTTTTGTAGGTTTGTGCATTGAGTAATTTTCAAGGTATTGAGAAAAAGTATAATTTCAGTATCAAATGGTAAAATAGTATCATCTAAACCTGGCCTTTGACCTTTGCCCTCACAGTTCCAAAGAGAATCATTGTTAGGTAGAACATGCATAGATATGTAAGTTTCATGATAATACCTTGAGTTACTTTTGAGATATGCAGGAAAAAGCAATTTAGCACTTTCACTTGACCTTTGACCTTTTGACCTTTGATTTTTGCAAGAAACTTCCCACAGAATATATATTGGGTAATACATGCATACATCAAGTTTTAAAAAAATCCTTCAGGCATTGCATAAATATAAGGAAAGAAGTGATATTTTAAGGAGTTGACCTTGACCTTTGACCCCCTGACCGTTAACCCATGACCCCCAACTTCCCTAGATAATCACTGCCCATCGGTACATGCATATACACCAAGTTCCATGAAGATACCTTGAACCATTTGCGAGATATGAAGAAAAACATGAAATGTCAACCTTTTTTTCACAAAATAACCTGTGACCTTTGACCTTTGACCATGTGAATCTGAAATCCAAAGATAGTATCATCCCCCCAGGATATAAGCTCATACCAAGTTTGATGCAAGACTACCTCACAGTTCTTGAGATATCGACAAAAACAAAACGGGACGGACGTACGGACGGACGGACGGACGACCCGAAAACATAATGCCTCCGGCCACTTCGTTGGCGGAGGCATAAAAAAATGAATCACGGAATCCCCCTCCCTGTTTGAAACGAAAAGAATACATGAAATTGGGCTTGTACTGGCAGCATAGAATTGAGCTGAAGCCTTTTTTTATATTTCTTCCATTTTCTTTTCTTTCCTTTTTTCTTGCTTGTTAGCCGATGAAACCTGGCAAAAGAAATGAAAAAGAAAAACAAGAAATGGCATGGGAGCTTTTATTTTTCTGCCTGTCAGGTGATTAAACCTAGAAGTGTTTGACTTTTTTTAAGTCTGACCCTATCCCCCACACCATAAAATCCTACTTATGGGCCTGCCTGTAATCATTATCAGTACCTTTGTTGTGCATGTATAGGAACTTGTCCTTTCACTTTCCTTTTTAAAGATTCAAAACATTTTTCCAGGAGTCAATTTTTCACAAGACAATCTCTGCTATTGCAGCAAAAATTCTTGTTACCATGGCAATGAGGTCTCCACCCACACTAAAAATAATAGGTGGCTTCGCTTTACCATAATGGACCTTTTAAAACAGGGGTGGTGTTCCTTGACCGTTTTATCTCAATTGTTGTCTATTGTAACAAATCGGTATTCTGAACACTGTTTTATCTCTGATGTAAGTCTATTGTAACAAATTGGTATTCTAAACACTGTTTTATCACTGTTGTAACTTCTATTGTAACTTCTGTTGTAACTTGTTTCTTTTTTTTTCTTGCGCTCTCTTTGCCTGTGCATACCATTGTCTTGGGGTATGCATACGCGTGTAACTTTTGGCGCAAATCTATGAACTAATTAGATTACACGGTATTCTGAAAATTATTTTATCTTCTGTTGTAACTCACACCAAACACAAACATATGCTTCTGAGATAAAGGTTAAAAACAGCATGGGAGGTGTTTGAACTCTGTTGTAACTGTCATTTAACTTCTGTTTGTATAGTCAGATTATTCATTAACTCAGTATTGTGGGATTCGAGTCCAAAATAAAAAAGAATACCGGTATACAAAATATAAAGGCAATATATGTACAGAATGGCAAAAGATAAAGCAGTTTGACAAAATGTAGACTTCTTCCACAATACAAAATTTGGTAAGAGTAACATTGCAAGTACATTCGCGTAGCATAATATGCACATATAATAGATAAACACACAAACAAATGAACTGAAAGGTTACCGGCGGTGCCGGCAGTTTGTTTTTAGCACTAAAGCACAAACTCATAAATACAAAACTTCCTATACCATGCCACAGACTTTCTTTTAAGAGGTTTCCTCTGAATTATACTTGAAGAGTTTGTTCGCAAAATCGATAAGTCCATTTATGAAGATTTTGAAGTACGGTCTCGGTCATAAAGTACAAAATAATACCTTTTAAATGACATATTGGTCCTATATGCATATAAAGGTACATTTTTGAAGTTATGGTCAAAAGAAGCAAATAGTTTCTTATTAATTTCTTTATTTTTCCTGACCTTTAATCACAAATATTTCCATTTGGCAAATATGTACTTATTGTTTTTTTGCGAACAAACTCTTCAATTAATTGTTATAAAACAGTAAAAGTTATTTACTGTATTAGCTTTATGGTATCATCTATGACCATTCATCTTTCAAATTATTAAACTTTTATGATTTCACTATCTTCACCAATAACAATTCATTTTGAGTACCTTTGGGTGTTTCAAAAGATATTTCTTAAGTGCTTGTTCTCAGAGAAATTTCAAAAAGCAGACATTGGATATTAAATTTTTTTCCAATATCAGGAAGTCAATTAGATCTAATCTTCTGAATGTCATGAGTGCCGTTAACAAACAATGAGTTAACAAAACACAATAAAGCATGATAATTTCCCATTCTTCTAATAGACAATCCTGTGCAAATAATAACTAGAGAAGCACTCTGGGAGTGCTGACCTCCACCAAGCATGCAGCCCATTTCCACCCGCACTGATCTTGTTCTTCCACAGAGATCAGTGATTTCCACCCATACGTACTGTATTGGGTGTGTTTATGCTCAATTTGCAAAAGCAGAATCAGCGTTTTGAAACGCTGATTCAAAACATCATTCACGGGAGCACTGTTTATGCTCACTTTCTTCGAGTCTTGAAAAGAGCATTTGCGATTGCTTCTCTGACCTCAGCAGAGTAAGGTCACATTGGGGCACGCCCTTTTTGTGAAGTTCTGGCCTGAGTGTGTGTCTTGTTCATGCATGTCTAATGAAATCTTGATTGCTTTAAATACTAATACACATGTACATGAACAGTAGACAATAATGGGAAATACAAGTATTTATTTCATCTACAAATTGTTGACAAAATCCGAATGCATGACATAATAGTGAGCTCTTCATGCATTAACTCTGTCACCATGTGCAGTAATGTACCAACAGTGAGCTCGAAGGATCAGCACTTGCAGCACAGTATAAGGTCGGCGTCCCTGGCGCGCAAATTTCAAGTGAACTGGAAAAGCGATGGAGATGACGTAATTTAAAACACGTTTGTGATGTGAGTTGCGTTAATTCTTTCTCTTGAACAGCGTTTCTGTAGGAACACCAATCATAAACGCACTATTTTGTGCATTTTGAAACGACGTTTTGAAACGGCGTTTACATCAAAATGAGCAAGGATGCAACCGCGTTTTGAGCTAAACACGTATCAAAGCGCTGATTCTGGCCAGAAAAGGGGAAGCATAAACATGGCCATTGTGTGCTAAAAGCCGCCCAATATCCCAAAGAATATGGAAGCCTTTGTTACATCATAAACCCTCAGCTGCACAGCACGCCTCGCCCTAGCAGAAACTAGAGCACGCATTTAGTGCGCACATGCAAACCTCAAATACGCGCAGCCTGAACTCCCAATAAGTTCATTGACCCTACCTTCCAAAATATAAAATATCCTTCATAAATTCCAAAAAAATTCTCGGATCACCACCAAAAGTTAATCATTTGTTACTTGTATCATTCTTAACATTTCCTGCAAGTTTCATGCAAATCTGTTGACTACTATTAGAGTTATTTTGCACACGGACAATCAAACTAACGAACTAAGTAACGAACAAACCAGCGGTAACGAAAATGTAACCTCCCCCCTTGGAGGAGGTAATAATAACAATAATAATGATTATAATAACAAAAATAACATGATACTGCAAGGGCATATTTTAATTTAGATGAAGTGTCTAGCTATATAGTTCTCCATAAACCATGAAATTTGCATTCCTTTCATGAACGACAAATATCTTTTTGATTTTCAAACAAAATTTGAAGTAAGGGGGGGGGGGTAGGCTGGGACGCATATTTTTTTTAGATGGCACAGATTGGGGCATGGCAGGTATTAAACCTATGGGAAACATGTTGGGTTACGGTTAGGGTTAGGGTTTGATGGTTAGGGTTAGGGTAAGGGTTAGGGTTAGGGTTATAGGGTTTGATGGTTAGGGTTAGGGTTAGGGCTAGGGTTAGGGTAAGGGTTAGGGTTAGGGCTAGGGTTAGGGTAAGGGTTAGGGTTAGGGTTATAGGGTTTGATGGTTAGGGTTAGGGCTAGGGTTAGGGTTAGGGTTAGGGTTGTAGGGTTTGATGGTTAGGGTTAGGGCTAGGGTTAGGGTAAGGGTTAGGGCTAGGGTTAGGGTTAGGGTTAGGGTTAGGGCTAGGGTTAGGGTTAGGGTTAGGGTTACGGTTGTAGGGTTTGATGGTTAGGGTTAGGGTTAGGGCTAGGGTTAGGGTTAGGGTTAGGGTTAGGATCCCCAATCTGTGCCGTCTAAAACAAGAGACCCGCGGTTCTAGCGCTCACCTGAGTATCGCAAGTTCACCTTTCACGCAGTCACTAATCTAAATTATTCACAGCTCTACCAAAATTTGACCAGGCATTCTCAAGTAGAAGATGAAAATGTACAATAAGGGCCAAATTTTTTTAAGATTCCTTAATTTGGGGGGATTGGGGCCCCCCTGGGGCCCTCTGGGTGGGGCATGGTGCCCATTTTGATAAATTGAGATCCTGACCCCCTAGGGATGCTACCTGCCAAGTTTGACAAATATCCATCATGAGGTTTTCAGGAAGAAGATGAAAATGTACATTTCAGGCCCCCATTTGGACCCTTCCAACCACTCCCCCCCCCCCCTACCCAAGAGGGGCACCCCTGGATCTCCTATGAACAAACTTGAAACTACAGTCATTAATGTACTCACTCATAGTATTATTACAGCTCTATAACTTCTGATTCTAGAGAAGATTTATAAAGATTCCTTCATTTGGGGTTTGGGACCCCTGGGGGCCCCCTGGGTGGAGCATGGTGCCCATTTTAACAAATTGAGATCCTAACCCCCTAGGGATGCTACCTGCCAAGTTTGGTGAAAATGGGTCATGGGGTTCTCAAGAAGAAGATAAAAATGTACAATTTAGGTGCCATTAGGACCCCTCCTCACCCCCTCCCCTGGGTCCCAAGGGGGGCACCCCTGATTCTGCCATGAACAAACTTGAAACTACAGTCATCAATGTACTAACTCATAGTATTAACTTAGCTCTATCACTTCTGGTTCTAGAGAAGAAGATTTTTGCGGATTCCTTAATTTTGGGGGGTTTGGGCCCCCTGGGGGCCCCCTGGGTGGGGCATGGTGCCCATTTTAACAAATTGAGTTCCTAACCCCCTAGGGATGCTACCTGCCAAGTTTGGTGAAAATGGGTCACGGGGTTCTCAAGAAGAAGATGAAAATGTACAATTTAGGCCCCATTAGAACCCTTCCCCACCCCCCTCCCCTGGGTCCCAAGGGGGGCACCCCTGATTCTGCCATGAACAAACTTGAAACTACAGTCATCAATGTACTAACTCATAGTATTAACTTAGCTCTATCACTTCTGGTTCTAGAGAAGAAGATTTTTACAGATTCCTTAATTTTGGGGGGTTTGGGGCCCCCCTGGGGGCCCCCTGGGTGGGGCATGGTGCCCATTTTAACAAATTGAGTTCCTAACCCCCTAGGGATGCTACCTGCCAAGTTTGATGAAAATCGGTCTTGGGGTTTTCAAGAAGAAGATGAAAATGTAAAAAGTTTACGCACGACGCACGACGGACGCCGGACGAAGGGCGATCGCAATAGCTCACTTGAGCCTTTGGCTCAGGTGAGCTAAAAAAACACCCGGCTGGGACACCGCAATTTGAGCTAATGGCTGCGCCCATTGCCACAAATTGTCTGCCGCCCTCAACGAACCCGAATCGGTCTATACCTGCACATACCATTGTCCTTATTTGTGCACACGCCAGAGAATGAGCGCTTATTAAAACGCACCAAGTTTAGCAAGGCGCATTTGCCCAAGGGAGCAATCTTATTGGCTAAAATGTCTTAGCTGCTACTTCTAACAATATCTATTGGATATGATCGTTGCAATATATGGGCTTGGTTTTCATGAATTACAACACCATCAAAACAGTTTTCAGAATACCGATTTACTACTGTTCAGCGGTGTTGTTACTTGCAGACTTACAACACAAGTTACAACAGAGATAAAACAGTGTCAGAATACCACCCCAGGTCCATGAATCTCACTACTGATGAGTCATACAGCCCAGGAGTTACAACACTAGGAAAATAAAGCCCATGATTTTGACACTCGGTAAAACAGTCCATGAGTTCAACAGATACATTTATCGAAATAATGGGCTGTATGACTCGTGAGCTGTATAAATCATTGGGTGTTTATGACTTGTGAGCGGTACAATGTATGACTTGTAGGCTGTAGGGCCTATGACTTGTCGATGTTGATCTCGTGATATGCATCCATATCAACTTGTGCAAAGGCAGAAGCATCATCCTTTGAAATTCAGTTCAGTTCAGTTCAGTTAAAATTTATTTCATATTTCCATTTTCTCAATGATGAGATTACCAGGTACAAAATTATTGACAACAAAACAAGAATACAAAATATATACAATCATGTCTTTTGATTGTAGAAGAAAAAGAAAAAGAAAATATACTTGACACAAATGTACATGGTCATATCGTGTGAAAATGTCACTAATAAGTATAAGAAATATGATGGGGCCTACATAAAAGCTTTAAAGCTTGTAAAACTGTAGGTTCCCGAGTTCATAGGCATACAATTGTACATGGAGAATGGATATATTTGTCTTGACTAACTAAAATTACACCAGTACAAAAAAATTGATGAGTAATAAACTAATGAACTGCATAGATATCGCACAAACCAGACTGCATACAAATCTCGCAGTGTTTGAATAACAAAAATGTTATATTATTAAAAGATGTATCGGTACCATGAAATAACTTGAATAACTTGGTGTTGCGGACAAGGACAAAAGACTGGGAGCATAAAAAGGTTGCTAAAAGCTTGGTAGTGTGTATCCACTAAGTAATAACTGTTTTAATTTGCGTTTGAAGGTGAATAAAGATAAGGAAGAAGTGATATTTAGAGATAGATAATTCCAATATCTGGGTCCAGTAAATATAATTGTTTTCTTTGCAAAAATAGTGCGAATATGGGGAAGGTGATAGGCGTCACTCTGGCGAGTGGGATAACAGTGGATAGAGCAATTCCTTTTGAACATGTGGATAAAATCAGATGGTAATTCATTAGTTGTTAGTTTATACATGAAAATTCTGAGATTGTAATAAAATAGGTCTGAATTTTCAGAATTCTGTTTTGATGGAAAAAACAACTGGTAACAGTGGTATGAGCAAAATAACCGGTGTGGTTTATTATGCTTATTGCACGCTTTTGAATACGGAGAAGGGAATCTAGTAATGAGTGAATTGCATTTCCCCAGCCCAAAATTCCATAATTAAAGTGTGGAGATATTAAACAAGAATATATACTCTGCAAAATATGAACAGGATAGAAATGTTTGAGCTTATTCAAAATTCCAATATTTGTAGACAAAATTTTACTTACAAAAGTAACATGAGTTTTCCAAGATAATTCTTGGTCAATCCAAAACCTTTAAAACTTTGTGTTATTAACCTGCTTTAAACATAAATCATTTATTTTGATATCATATTGAACAACATTCAAAGAATTACTGAATACCATATAATGAGTTTTTTCTATGTTCAAGGATAATTTGTTCGCATAAATCCAGGATTGTACGGACCTGAGCTCAGTATTCATATTTATAATGCATTAGGGTCTCGATATGAAAAAAAAAACAAGCTTGTGTCATTGGCAAAACAAATGAATGACAAAATTTGCAATGATTTTGGAAGATCATTTATGTATAAGATAAATAAAAGTGGGCCTAAGAGGGAGCCCTGCGGGACTCCACATGAAATAGGCTTTAATTTCGGATCATGGCTATTGATATTAGGTTTGATATTGGTTTGAAAGTGAAGGGTGTGTAAAGGATTTATAAGAAAAGAAAAGATGTCACTGCGACATACCTAGTCTCACTATTATACAACATGAGTATCCAGAAAAAAAAAAAAGCTGCTAAAAATGAAACTTCCCATTTGTCTCATTTTGATCCTAACTTGTAGAATTGTCGAAAAGAATTGCTTTTTCCAAAAACATACAAATTGAAATGGTTGTCTTGGTTGACCTATTTTACCTATTGAGTCCTTTTAAGTGAAACCAGGAGTGCAACTTTTTGTTAGTTTTATGCTGCACGGTCACAATTGTAAACTAATTCACAGTCAAGACTCAATTTGCTGGAGACAATTTTGCTTAAGTGACCAATGTGTTACTTCCATGACAAGTCACAATTATGTACCCTGAATGGACACAGTGCAGTCATTAGATAATGTGCTCTATTTTTAAATGTCTTTATAAACTGTATATTACAGGAAGATGAATTTGCAGAGGAGTACAGATCAGTCCTGTAAATTGGCCTTCACATAAGTAGGGACATAAAGGTCTTTCTTGATCTGTAGATTTAAACAATAATATCTGAAATATGACTGAGTCAAACAACTGGTATTCCAACTTCCATTTATGTACTTTAGATGAAGGGGAGTCTTCATAGTATACATGCCATGCAGGTCTATTTTTTGAAAGTAGCCCACAGTCTATCCTGATTTCTGAAAAGGAGAACATCTCCAGTCCAACACAGGCATGACAGAATTTAGCGTCTACGGCTGTAACCCTGGTCCGAAACAGTGCAATGATCTCAAGGGATTGCACACGATGAAAGCTAAACAGCAACTGTCAAACTTTTTGCCTGGGCAGTATCATTGGCAGTTTACCTCAGAAGGACAATAATCCTCCATCTTATGAGCTTGTCATTGACGGATGGGGAAAAATGTTATTTGTTGCTTCAAAATGAAGGATATGACCTGATAAGTGCTCCAGTGTCCCAGTGAGAATGGTCAGTGGTTCTCACTTAGATCAAAATAGTGGATTCCATTATAAGAATGTCTGTCTCTTAGCTCTGTGGTCTATAGGAAATATCTTCACTTTGGTGGTAGAGAAGTGTTTCTTTTTTTTATACAAGAATATATCATCACTGCATATCATTGTCTATGCTTGTCATAGAACATACTTTGGATTGATATTCAACCATGGCAGGAGCTTCACAAGGAGATATTCGTGACATATCTATGGATGATGTGCAATTGGACTCAAGCATTCAGTTGATACAAGATATCTCACAACTAAGCATTGATGATGCAATAGTGAACGACATATGCCCTCTTGCTTCTAGTACTCCTAAAAAATATAAAGTCATGGAAGTTGGCAATTCTGTGTATGATTTTTGTGGAGACTCAGCTGACAGCGATGGCCACTGTACCTCACCGTTATCATCCATTAGCACCAGTCTTGATGAGAGTAGTGATGCTAGTATGCTGTTATCTTTTAGTGAAGGTGAGGATGACCCTGCTCTCTTAATGCCATCATCTATTGTTTCTGCACGTTCAGTTGGTAGTACAGAAAGAAAAAGCATGAACAAGCTTTACTGCAAGAAAACTGGGAGGTGGGAGATTGAGAGTGCCCGAAGGTTTAAATGCAATTGCTTGAAACCCTGTCTCCAAAAACTGTCTAATGCAGACATTAAGTCTGCAAGAAGACTCTTCTGGGCGAAGAATGCTAATCACAGGAGGGAGTGGATTTGTTCACAGACCCTTGACTCCTCAAAAAGTGATAAAAGACTAAGAATTCCAAATGGCCCAGTGGTATGTGTACCAGCATTTTTACGCTATCTTGGTCTTTGCAGAGCATCATACTACAAAATGAAATCTCATGCCAGTAAAAGAAGTTCTTTGAGTATATCATCTGAAAGCAAGCACAAACTTAAGTCCCCAGCCTCAATCATATGCATGAACTGGTTGGAAAGCTATGTAGCAAAACGATGTGACACTATGCCGCACAAAGATGAGGTTCGACTGCCATATGGACTTGCAAAAAGAGACATTTATGCAGAGTACTTGAGAGATATGGCAGATTCAATGGACCCTGCAGTTGGAAAGTCTTCATTCTATGAGATCTGGAGGAAGCATTACCCTCATGTAAAAGTGAAAAAGGTAAGTTAGGTTATTTCATTACATTATAATTCAGTGAACCAATTTATTTAAAAGAATAAAGGTTTGCCATATAATCTTACTCACTTGTCATCAGAAGATTTTAGATGTAGTGAAAAAGGGGCCTCGATAGAGATATTACTTAATCACACTGAAAACCAATAATTTTCTGTAACAACTGCTGAAAATCCAATTTTTTATGTCTTTCATGAGTCGGAATGAAAATCACACAGAAGAATGTTCTTTGAAAAATGAAGGGAAGATGACTATGTGCCTCCATTTAACTTTTTCTAGTCCTCATGCAAAGTCAACGGGTGCAACTTTTTGGTTTTCTTTTTTTTTAATGATAGTATTACACAATGCGTCACATTATACACTTGAATGTTTCTCTTTTAAAGGGAGGATTGACTCCTCTGTTAAAAAAACAACAACATTGATCCACTGATCTTCTTTCTGATGAAAATGTAAAACATTTAATGAACTTTGAATAGAAAAGATTAATCTTTACTGTCTGAGGTATTGGTTAGAAATACTCCTTGATGTTGAATAATTTATAAACTACATTTATGTCAATTGTTGAACTTAATATTTTACCACTAACAGTCTGGTGACTTCTCCAAGTGCCAGAAATGTGTTGTGCTGCAAAGGAAGCTGGATGACGAGATGAATCAGAGTAAGAGAAAGGAGATAAAAACAGCACTGAAGATGCATAATGATCGCCAGATGTAAGTAGAGTCATTTACATACTGTGGACTAATTATTATTGACAGGATAAAGGTGTTCATGTAGAGCATTATAACATAGTATAGTACAGTACTCTCCACGTAATGGGGTATCACTTGTACGGGTACTCCGTTTAATTGGATAGCAATGTCAAAATCAGTTCCAATGCACATTAAAATTACCTGGTAATCGGGTTGCCTCTCCACATAAATGGGTAAAAAATTTTCTTCCAATCTAATTTCTACCCACATATTATCGCAGATATGACACTTCAAGAAATTATGAATGTCAAAATTTCCACGGCTGATCGCTTTTTCTGTTTAATTTGCAAAGAAGACCGATCATTTGGGGAGTGATTAAACATGAAAACACATGTAGAGCTGTACCAGTACCGACTTGCCACACGCAAACGAACATTACACATGTAGCTGGCACTGACAATTTTATGGACAGACATGAGTTGAACACACTTGCGCTCCTCCCTTGCTCAGCAACAAAATTCACAACACGAGATGTTTGCAACGAAAATCAGGCCATGCACCAGCTCCAAAATTTTGCTTTTCCCCAGTCACTTCTCGAAAAGTAACCCGACGTTGTACGTGACTAATGCACGCAAAGAGACGTGTTAATTTTGGAAACCGCCTGCATGTTGGCGAGGAGTCTGTATAGTCAAACGGCAAAGTTTACTGAAGACACATTGTCCATAAAAAGAGTGTAATGCTCGTAACTGAGCAAGTGTAAGGTATGTATAATGTGCCGTGCAAGCACGCGTGTTAAGCATACAGTGTAGATGTTTGCTGCACTGTACATGCATGTACATACACATTGTGTGTGTCAATTGTGAATGACATGTGTACTTCTGTTAACCAGGTACTCCGCTTAATTAGGTAAGAAACGCTCTGCTCGAAACTACCCGATTATGCGGAGAGTACTGTATTGCATACTCCCATTAGAAGGGACATGTGTACATGTCTTGCATCCATGTACTATCCATTTTGCACATGCTATATAAAAGGCAATATAGGCCTAGGCCTACATTTGGACAATGCCACAGTGTGGAATTAGTTTCACACCTAGGTGAAAAACAAAGAGGTACAGAATCTCATCATACAATGTACCATTGTAAATCTTCATACAGTGTACATTCACACATTCATACAGTTGTGTGTATTCATCTAAAAAAGATATTAAAAGCATTTGAAAACAAATACACATATGTGATCATACTCTTTATAATACATTGCATGATATAGTATAACTACAGATATTGACTGGTACGGGGTAAATTATAACATTCTTTGGACCGCCACGGAGTTATATTTTCCCGAGGGAAAATATGATAATGAGGGAAAATATAACTTCCTGGCATTCCAAAGATTGTTACATTCCATCCCCGACCAGTCAATATCTGTTATATTAGATGACCTTGCCCTTGATTACGCTTTACAGAAGAGTACCGGTACAGTATTAATAGTCAAGAGCTACTGTTAGGTCTACACTAACGGGTGCTGTTCGTTATTCCAAAGGTTCGCTATCGTGAAGGTTCGTTGTTTGGAAGGGTTGTTAATCCGAAACACACAAATTCCCTATACCTAAGAGGTTCATTTATCCGAAAATGCAAAAGGGTTTGTTGATCCGAAAATTTGTGGCGTTATTCCGAAGGTTCGTTATTCCGAAGATTGGTTATCCGAAAATGAAATTCGGAATATGAACCTTCGGAATAACGAATCTTAGGAATAAAGAGCCTTCAGAATAACGAGCTGTAACCACACAAACAATGTACGTATAACAGTTATGCGCTGTTAGCCCAACCAGATGATGTGTGCGCCCTGTCACAATTTTGTACAGCGACTGGGCTGTGTACCTTATGTATAGTTAGGCTCATGTCCACTAACATACCAAGTCTCACGCATTCTGAGTGAAACTCCAGGTTCCTTGTTCCGAAGGGTTGTTAATCCGAAACACACAATTCCCTATACCTAGAGGTTCATTAATCCGAAAATGAAAAAGGGTTCGTTAATCCGACTACTAGACTACTACTAGTAGTTTTAACTTGTTAGCGCCGGCCGACGGGCCAGGCCATGGCCGGGACGCTCCCGCTTGCGGCGGCCGGAAGTGACATTTTGATCGATCTTGCATTTTTGCTCCTAGATTATCAGTTACTTTTATAGTACATTATGGGAGCAAGGATTATAAGACATTCTACACAATCATACCCAAGAATATTTTGCTAAGGGTCTCTCCTACAACAAATTTTCCCCCAACAATTCTGTTATCAGTGATAAGAAACAAGCCAGATTGTTCCGAGTTAACATGGCTTGTAATTCCCCTGACCATCTATTACACCAGGAATTACAGGTATATATTAAGATTGTTGAAATTGTCATTCATTGGAATAAAGAAACCTTTCTTAATGATTTTACAGCAAACAGGAAATAAAGTGCTTTTGTTTTTAAATGTAACCTCAACCAAGTTCCATTGTGTGCTCTAGATACTAAATTTGTTGTGAAAATGGAGGGACAGATGCAGGGAAAATCAAATGTTCTACATCACTCTTGTGGTGGAGATATAACAAACATATTTATGTCCTACTGCTCAGGTTGGAAAGACAACTCTACTACAGGAAGAGAAGTGATGCAAGGAGAAACAAGGACAAATATCTATCGATGATCATTGATGGTATGGACCAGAGCAAAACAAACATCCCAAACTTTATTGGTGACAAGGCCAAGGTAAATATGAAAAGGAAAATATTTCTGAAGAAGGCATCAGCTTTTAATTCAGTGGTTATGATGGATGCGACAGAATACATGTATCTTGTATGACTTCACAATATTTGGAATTTAAGAAGTCCAATAACAGTTCTCTCATACATTGTACCCTATGTATGTAATCTTTGTTAAAGAGACTTTACAGTACTGATTGAGCTGAGGATTCAGGTTTATAACATCTTTTGGGAGGATAATGAGAAACATCTAATGAAATTTGAAAGAGCATATAATTTCAAGAAGGATTTTAAATTTGATGACAATTGGCCTTGGCATGGCCGAGATATCAAAAAAGCAATCATGACAAAACTGACTGGCTACATCTTTTATCTCTTTGTTTTGCCTTGTTTTTAAATATCTCAGTCATTTCAAAATCAATTTTTATCAAATAGACTATTGATTCTCCTTAGAATTGTATGCTGTTTAACATTTCATTGAGTGGGTATCTATGTACAGACTGTATCTCACAAAACGATAAAAAGCTGAATCTGTACCTAAACTTGGGCCCCGTTTTATCCAAAGATAAAATTGATTTTAAATTTCCTTACTACACAGTCTCCCATAGACTTACAGTTGAAATCAACTTTATACTCAATTCTAACTCTTCATAAAGCAGGGCCCCAGTACTTCACAGTCTATTTAATACAGTTAATTGAATACTGTAAAACATCACATTTTTAATAGCAGCATTAAATTTTTTTGCAAATTGGGGCTTACAACCTTTTTCACAGCATGAAATTTTCACAAAGTGCCTCTGGCATTTAATACATACACATGTAGAGTAGACAAAAGCCTTCACATGCATTTTATTTTCACAAATCCTGGCTCGTCCGAAAGTTTTGGTACCTCAAAAGTTGCCCTGAATTTCCTTGTCTACTTATAGTTTGTGTTTCAGGTTAAAGTACCTTTCATATAACTAACACTGTGAGACTTACTCGCCCCAAAGTGCTCTCATGTCTTAGTAATCATGCAATAATGGTTTCGTACCAGAGCCGTTTACTAGTATGCGATGCCATACGGCGGCGAGGTAGTACACGTATTGTACGAAACCATTATTGCATGTTATAAAATGGGTTCAAGAATGTAGCCAATAGGAAGCGCTGAAATGAGTCACATGGGCGTTGTTTATTTTAGTTCCATTGCACTTGCGTGTTATCCAATGGTAAATTGCCGATCGTCCGTGCGCACGGCTCCTTTGAATCGCATGCAATGCTTATAAATATGCAAAGGTTGATATCGCGATATTGATTGCCAGCGAAACGAACGAAAAAATGGCTGCCTCCAGCTTGGACCCGTTGCAGGCGCAGTTTGAACTGTTGAATGACAAGGAATTAGAACTGATTCGGCGAGCATGAAGCGATATCTGAAATTCGGATGGCAACTGATTTGAGGCCAATTAGTGAAATTTACCAAGACTTCGTTGACAGATATTTCCCATGAAAATTTGGATCAGCTACTGTCAGCAAAACGTAGTAACAGAGACTCCAACCCCAAGCACCTTCTCATCTGGAGATTCTCCCACCTGAAACCCCTAGCAAACAGGAGACCCAAGTTTATGTGTGCGAAGTTCCTAGGGTTATAGATGCTCTGTGGTGTATATCTAAGGCTTATTTTTGCAACATACGATAGCAATAAGTAAGAAATCCTTTCCAACGGGAGACATCGAGCCAGGGCGGGAGAGATTAAATCTCAAACGGGAGAACGGGAGATTATGCAAAAATGGGTTTTCGGCGGGAAATCTCCCGTCGAAAACGGGAGAGTTGGAGTCTCTCATAGTAATGTATTCAGACAATCAGGTATGCAGAACAGTTACACAGTACAGTGTTAGATCTACTGTTGCAGGTGAAGAACAGTACAGTGTTAGATCTACTGTTGCTGCAGGTGAAGAACATAATCACAGACCCATTTTATAAAACAAATGATGCACAGGATTATTTCGTGGCGTTAGTGAAGGTGCGGCGCACTCTATCCTGTGCATCATTTGTATAATAACTGCAGGCCCATAAACGCATACTGTAAAAGTGGATATTTTCGCGCGACTAATTTTTTGTGCTTGGCCGGGTCAGAAGAGTTTCGTATGTTTCTAATTCCGCGGAATCAAGACACTCACAGGAACGTATGGCAGGCAAAAATGTTCATGTGCTTTTATTTTCGCGCTAGTTTCTGGTTGCGCGAAATGCGCAAAAATTTCAACACCGCGAAAATTTCCACTTTTACAGTAGCCAACTGCGACCAGCAGCCCCATACGCATGGGGCTTCATATTGCAGCATTCAGGATCCTAACAGATTTAGTACTGCGGGCAAATATCAACTTAAAATCCAAAAATTTCTTCAATTTGAAGACTTACCAGTTAAGTTGAAGTATTGAAACAGGCTTTGGGCAATGTTTGGTTTTGCCAATAGTTCCTTTCTGTTCGAATTGATGACTGAATGTGACTCTGTCAAGAGGACTTTGGGAGAGCTACACCGAATTGATGGCCAGTGCATGCGCACACAGACATCTTATCCGTTCATGGATTTGAAATTTGTGCGCATGTGATGTGTGCACATGGGCTGGCCGCAGTATTCAGTGTATGTAGCTCTCCCAAGGTCCTCGGTCTCGACCGAGTCACATTCAGTCATCAATTCCAACAGAAAGGGACTATTGGCAGAACCAAACCAGAACCTAAGTTGATATTTATCCGCAATCCTAAATCTGTCATGATCCTGAATGCTACAATGCGAAGCCCCATTACGCTATGCATATGGGGCTGCTGGTCACAGTTAATTGCAAGATTACTAAGACATGAGAGCACTTTGGGGCGAGTAAGTCTCACAGTGTTAGTTATATGAAAGGTAACTTTAACCTGAAACACGAACTAAGACAAGGAAATTCTGGGAAACTTTTGAGGTAACAAAACTTTATATTTAATTATCTTTAACCTCTCAAATCAACTCTAAGTCCACTTACTCTATGATTAACTTCCAAATAAACTTCAAGTCCATTTTATCAAGAGTCCCAGAGCTGAAATCAACTCCATCTTCTTCCCAAATCAACATATAGGTTTTCTCAACCACTGCAAATCCATGATAACTTTACAGTTGATAAAATATTAACTTTAACGGTAGGGACAGTCTAAGTAGACTCAATTGTAAGGCAATTTACAGAAAAAAAAAAAAGACTGTCACACTTTCCTTGTCTACCTGGAGTGTTGTCACAAATGTTTGTCTGTAACTGCTCACTTTCTCTAACATTTAGTTGCATTTCTTTCATGTAATTATGGTCTTTTCCTTGCATGAAATTCATGATCAGCATGCAATGCTTTACGTGACTGCTGCACGCAAATGCCCTAGACAGCAGTCTCAATCCCAGCCTGCCCACCCGGCGCCTTGGCCCGGCGCCTCGGCCCGCCCGCTAGCCAATCAAGCCATACCAGCAAGGGCCTCGTAGGGCAATTATAAGTAACCGAGTAAATGGAACCGCGTCTTTGTGCAATTTTGCCACAGAACCCATATGCGAGGAAACCAGTGATTTCTGACGTGCGTAGGCCTACGTAGAGCTACATGTAGTTTGTCAATAGATACCAATTAAGAGTTCAGTAGGCGTTTACAGAAAATAAAGAGTTTAAATTAATTATAATTATAGCACCGAGTACGACAGTAACTTAAGATCTAAGTTCCTAATCAGTGGATAGGCCTTACGTTAGGCCTAAGTAACATTACAGCGAGTCGTTTGCACTTACCGTAACACTGCATGACTAGCAGCGTCTACTAGGTCTAGAATTTCAACATGTAGACTCGCGATCTATTCTTTACAATGCCGACCTGTGCCGTAGAGGTAAAAGAACAAGCTTTAACTACTGTAGTCACCATGACACACTCTCACAAGTTTTCATAATCCTACACGTACCGGTAAACACACAAGACTTGAAACAATGGCTACAAGACCTTCACCTTGGACAGTCAGTTACTGTACGTTTTTCACAACGTATCCATGTCAATGAATACCATTAGAACGTTAGATTTTAATACTGGGATCCTACGTAGTGCAGTGTGCGGGATCTTTACGGTACGCGCGTACGCAGATTTTCGTTGAGCTCGAGATGTGCTAAATCTATGGACCTACGTGCTTTCTTCAATACAACGCAAAACAACTGCATATTTTGCGGTTCTGTTGCAAACATACTGCTAATTCAGTGGCTGTAGCACTATTAATCATACTACGGCACACTAGCAGACTATGCTTCTGTGGCTGTGTTACAAGGCAAACATCTAATATACATGTATATTTGTACTGTTTTTGTTTGTTTTGCTTTATGTATTGTATTGTTTTTAAGCAGACAGTACCAGAAACCAGCCTCGTCCTGTGTTTTTTGTTTTGACTAAATCAATAATTTAGCCATGGTGATGAACTATCACTATAATCGACTATTAAATCTCTTTGTAAAACGGAAACTTAAAATTGATTTAAAGCTATATAGCGGACTTTAAGTTGGATAAAGTTAGCATTGATTTCACAATCAACGCTAAATTTATCTCAAGTGATAAAACAGGGCCCAAAACTGCTTGCCTCTTTACTTGTTATTTCAAAAGTCAATAGGTCTCATGAAATAAAGAGGTCATCAGAATATGAACTTATATGCTCATGACAAAGGCATGTTATGCAGAGTATTGACACACCAAACATTGGGAAAAATGAAATGAGTTTAACTGTTGTTGTTTTTTTTCAGATTCTATATTTCCCTATGAAAAAAGGGCAATGAATGATTTCATCTCAAATACCCGATGATGAACACTAGTTCATACTGGAATTTGATTGCCTGTACATATGTCATAATCATTTTAAAATTTAGATGCAGCATTTTATCCTCCTTTGCTCAACCGATTTTAGTGTGTTCCCAGCAGATTCATCTAAGTCAATGGTACAATAATCTAAAGGGCATTAATGCATTCATATGGAAGCTTCCATGTCCCTCCTTCAAGATCATCATTTTTATAGGAATATCAAGTACTTGTATTCACTGGGTTAGAAAACTATTTCTAGTATACTTTGGATTTAAATAAGCCTTTTACAATGCAACTGCAAAAGGTCTGTTTCAACTTCAATTTTTCTTCTTCATTTTGTCTCAATCTCCAGGGAATCAATGACACAGACCTGCTCAAAACTCATGTCACTGGTGTCGTGCTACATGGACAACAAGAAAGCCTAACATTTGTTGACATTTGCCAGCACAGCCACGACTCAAACATGACATTGAATGTCCTCATGAAAATTCTTGCTTACATATCACAGGTAATATATTACAGCACTTTTTTTTCTATTTTACACTACCAAAGAGGATACATTTTGCCAGCAATGGTTTACTTTTCTGTTTGCAAAATAATTAAAATACAAAATATATGTAAAAGGGATTTACATGAAACTTACTGAAAAGGATGATAGTGACAAAAGGTAGTGATCCAGACAATTGTCTGGATCCAGGACACTTTAAAATCACTATTTGTTACTGTTGTTGTTGTTGTTGTCGTTGTTGTTGTCAGGATTATCTTTGGCGAATAGGGGGGGGGGGGGATGAGGAATTTCAGGCTGCATTTATAGGAGGTACATAATGTATGCCTAGTGAACACTTTGAATACTCAAGGTACCATGTGCAGAGGACAGTAAGCTACTGATGCTATAGACACACACACACACACACACACACACACACACACACACACATATTCTTCTTCTTCATTGGGAAATAAGGGCTATTTGCAGCATGTGTGTATGAAATCTGCTTGGGGGAGGGTGCATTCTCAGAGTACTTTTAAAGTTAATTTTAGATTCATTCAAAATTCAAATATTCACATATGGGCCTATATAATCCTGATAATTTTATAGGTGGTCAGCCTGGGCACATACAATTATAACTCAACTTTTAGGTTGAAATACAGGTTGGAGTTGTCACTGGCATCCATATTACTTCCAACATCGAGCCCTGTTTTAGGTACAATATACCATTAATATTGTCTTCGAATATGTATGGAAGGAGACATTACAATTTCTCAATGCACATTTAATAAACTCCCTACAGGTTTCTATTGCCTACATGTACTTGTCCATGTACATACATTACGGTGTAAGCCTATCACAAAGGAAGGCTCGTGCAACTGACAATTGATGTACATGGTAACTCGTTGTCAATCGTAAACAACAATTATAGTACATCAGTACACTTGTTTGTTGCAGTAACCACCTGCTCTTCATACTTTTGCACTTTTATAGGGACAGTCTCTTCCTCCAATCTTGTACCTGCAAGCAGACAACTGCTGGCGTGAAAACAAGAACAAATTTGTTCTGGCCTTTTGTGAAATGCTTGTGGGAAAGAAGATTTTCAGTGAGGTAAAAATATCAGCTTTGTTTTGCATGTTATGCTTTAACAAAGACCTTTTAATGGAAAGTTAGATTTGTTTCAACTTTCACTCATGATGTAAGCAATAGTTCATTGTGCAGGAGCAATTGTAGATCATGAAGCAGATATGAAATGAGGAAATTTGAGAAGATACTGGACCAAGTTCATTATTTTGAATCTTCTAAAATGTGTTGTGTTTATCATTATGTAATGTTAGGGATGCAATACTGTAAGGTGGATATTTTTGTGGGAGTTATGTTTCGTGCTCGGCTGGGTGAGATGGATTTCGCATGACTTTAATTCTGCGGAATCAGGATATCAACTACTGGAACATAATCAATTTGATATGCAAAAATATGCCCATGCTTTTAATTTGGCACTAGTATCTGGTTGCGCGAATTGCATGAAAATTTCCACATCGCAAAAACTTCCACTTTTACAGTAGGGATTTTGTTGTCAAATGGCATTCCATCAAGATATATACAACAAAGAAGGTTTTTTTTTTTCTTTTTTTTACTTGTAGAATTGCTACATCAGTTATTTAAATATTCATGATCATAATATTACATATTAACATTTATGCTAACAGTACATGAGCTAACACTTTGTTCTTCACCAACAATGCTAAACAGACTGATATGAAGGAAAGGAAGTACATGTAGACTCCAATTCACTAAAATTCATCTTGGCAGCTTAAAACCAAATTTAACTTTTTTTTTTCTTATTTATCAGGTTCAGCTTTCATTTCTCTTGGTTGGACACACTCATGAGGATGTTGACCAGTTGTTTTCACAACTTGCACGGAAACTGCAGAGGAGGCCTGCAGAGACCATGCCACACCTGCTGGCTCTCCTCCCAAACAGCACAGAACTTGCTGGCCTCTTTGATTTCAAGTCATGGATGATCACTAACATGAATGCTGTGCGGGGTCATACAAAGCCTCATCATTTCAAATTTAGTATGGATGATAATGGAAAGGTGGTGGTGTCCTACAAGGGAATAAGGACACAGGAGTGGAAACATCTACATCAGAGCTTTTGGAAGCACACTACCTCGGGTAAACCTGTCTACCCTCGCGGGAAGCCTGCACTCTTGGTCCCATGCTTTGACAAGGTGAACTTGGAGAGATTGACAGAGAAAGTGGAGGATTGGAGTATGCTGTTCCAAGATGAAACCAGCCAGTATTGGTGGACAACATACTTGCTGGAGCTGGCAAAAGCAAGAGACCAGAGCAAGGCCAGGAGAGAATACATGGCCAAGAATGCTGTTTGGGCCATTCCGAGACTTGTGCACTACAATCCCCATCACCTTGAAGAGGATGAGCACACAAGTGCTGGACCGGCAATTGCTCCACAGTTGCAAGAAAAGCTAGATGATGAGCTAAAGGAACCAACGGTATGTTGAGTTAATAACACAGATCCATGCTTACTAAATATTTGACCAATTTGAAAATAATTTGCTTATGTCTGAATTACAAAGGTCAAGCGAAAATACTAAATTTTCACTTTTTTTGTCATATTTCTGGAATTCTTCAAGGTATTTTCATCTAACGTAGAGCATACATGTATACGCGTAAGCCTACTACCTGACAATTATCATCTCAAGAATATTTAGGTCATGACGTCAAAGGTCAAGGTCAACCCTTAGAATTTCAATATTGCCCACCTATCCATGCAATGCCTTGTACAAGACTGATTTTCTTGAAACTTGGTGTATACATGTATTTTACCCAATATAGAGATTTCTCTGGGATAGCTTTTGGCCAAAAGATCAAAGGTCAAGTGACAATTCTAAATTTTACTTCGTCCTCCATATCTTGGAAGTGGCTATAAGGTATAATCATAAAACTTACTAAAAAATGTATGTTTATGTAAAAATCCTCAAATCCCTAAATACCTCCTCTCCTGAACAATAATAGCCACTCATCCAACAAAACCCAGTTCAGGGAAAGCTCACATTCAGCACATTTGTGACAGACATTTCATTTTCATATCTTGCCATTTATGAAATAACACATTGTTAAGATGTACTATAGACCTAGGAGAACCATGCTCTGAAGACAGAGGCATACTAGTCACCATGGCAACATTTTTAGTTGTTGTCTTTTTCTTTTGTGTCCCTTTTACATGTGAAACCCACCTTTTTGTGGCTCTTGGTAAAGAGTGGAGCAAAATTGTGAGGTGATTCTTTGCAGGAACATACAATGATTTTAAGATGTCATTTCACTATTTGCAACTTTACTACATGTGTATAAAGCATCATAAACACATGTGAAAGTATTGAAGAGGGACATATGGACATATGGTTTTAAGTAATACTTACAACAATGAAAGGGCAGTTAAAGTTCCAGATGATGGAAGACTACATGTTTATTCACTTGAAAGGGAGTATTTTTTTTTTAAACCATGAGTAAAAAATCTCAGGTGTTGGCAGTTTAAATCGCATTTTATTTCCAATAAGAAGCAAATACAAAGAAATATGGCTACAATTAAAACAATCAATGCAATGCAAAACATTTGAACACAAATTTTAAAAGGTAAGAAAGTATGTGCATTTCAACTAAGTAAGTTTGTGATGGAACTAGAAATTGGTACATGTATGCCTGTGCCACAGTGCATGATTCTCCTAATAGGTGTATAGTACATGTTGACAATGTGTGATTACATTTCACGAAATTGGCAAAATAGTAAAATGACACGCAAGTCATAAATGTGTTGAATTTTCCATCGGATGATGCTCTGAAGAGACCTTGTACTTGCGGATTTTAGGACTTTTACTTAACCTTGACCCCTTCATAAGTTTATGCGTTGAGTTATTTTCAAGGTACAGAGAAAAAGTGCAATTTCTGTATTGAATAGTAAATTGTTACCATTTTCATCTGGCCTTTGACCCTTGACATTTGAACCTAAAATTCATAAGAGAATCATTGTCAGGCGGAACATGCATAAATACAGTGTGTATGCACTAAGTTTCAAGACAACTTGGGCCACCTCCGAGATATGGCAGACAAAAAAAAAAGAAAAAAAAAAAGAAATGAAGATTTTGACAAACACAGTAGGTGATATGCTGGTAGCGTATCACCTAATTATAAAGTCTCCAGAAAGGAGTACAGTTGAACCTCTCTTATCCGGCCTCCCTTTATCCAGATCTCTCTATTATACAGACGCAATCTCGCCGTGATTTTTTTCTTAATAATTATGGGAGGAAAGGGGGATTCCCAACTCCTTGAGAACTCCTACACAAACACACATGAATTACATATTACTTCCAACATGATTAACATGTACATTACATCAAATTTCTTTCCAAATTGCTTACCTTCAGACATTTTAACATCCCCAAACATCTCCAAATGTAACAATGAAAAGGTTGCAGTATACACATTACTACATGTGGTACTACAATGGGCTACATCAGTACATGTGTATGTATGTATATGTATGTGTATAAAGCATTGAGTCTCCAGTATCCGGCCAAATCCCTTATCCGGATGAGCCCCGGTCCCGACTTGTCCGGATACGAGAGGTTCAACTGTACTGTAAAACGAGGAATATTCGTGTGCATTTTAATTTTGCGAATTTCACGAGTGCTAAGATTCACGAAATTGAAATGAGCGTTAAAGTTCTTGTTTACACTGTATGCATTGAATGTCAGTGCCAATTGGCGAAAAATTCATGCCGCAAAAAAGGCCATCAGCTCCAATTCACAAAAAATTCATGCCGCGAATATATGCTTTACAGTACTAGTCAGAAAGCTCCCAATACCATTCTCCATTTTAAGAAATGGGAACACTCATTTGGAACATCATTTTGTAATAGTCATTATATTCCATGAACAGACCCTTTATGCAGACTTTGCACTGACTCATAGGATGCTTTACAAAAGGCAAAGAAGCTCACATTAGTTTGGTGTGAGATGAAAACAGATTTCTGGATGAAGTTAGTAAAATCATGAATTTCCAACAAAGAGCAAATGTTCATCAATCATGAAGAAATTCATGTGAGTTGATACACAACATATTACTGAGGCTTGACAAGCCAAAGTAAAAGAAATCATCTACTGAATCTTGTCTTCTGAATCATCATGTATGCTCAAATTTTTTAAACTTAATTCACTTTTGAATTTATGTTTTCTAATCAAATATGTGATTACAGGTTCATGTAGGAGGAAGGTCTGGCCAGAACAGATAGGGAAGGTCTGGCCAGAACCGATAGGAGAAGGGGAAAGAGGGGAAGGCGAGCTGAGCAACACCACAAGCAAGTTTTACAAGTTGGCATTCCTGTATCCAGTCCTGAAACTTTTATGGTACAGTGGCTGTGCAAAAGTCAAAGAAGTAGAAATTTGACATGAGATGAGTGCAGACTTGTGGAAGGAATTGATAAAGTCGTGAAATGACAAATTACTGTAAAAGTGGATATTTTCGCGCGACTAATTTTTCGCGCTTGGCCGGGTCAGACTAGTTTCGCGTGTTTTTAATTCCGCGGAATCAAGACGTCACGCACAGGAATATATGGCAAGCAAAAATATTCGCGGGCTTTTATTTTCGCGCTAGTTTCTGGTTGCACGAAATTTCAACACCGCGAAAATTTCCACTTTTACAGTATGGTGCTAATGCTTCTTCGAATGCATGTGATTTCAATACACAAACAGCATTTACAATATCCTTTCACACCTACAGTGTATGATGAGTCATAGTGATGGTCTACAGAATCAGAGGCAGAGAAGATTCCATGCTAGGACTCCCTATATAAAAATATAAAGCAACTTATGCCATGGTACTTTACATTGTATTCTCTATCCTCTACAGGAACTAAATTTTAGAACCCCTGGCAGCAAAAGTGTTTAAGAGGCGAAAACTAGACTTTCTTTGCGTAAAAATCTCAGGCTGCCTAGTCATAAAATCTGTGTTGAAGGAATTCATCTAGTCATACTTGCATTCTTCTGCTAAATATGTACCATACCAGTTCATATTCTTTTGAGAAACATTTTCTTATCGTTTTTATAATCAAACTTAGCAACTCGTGGAAGTGAATGCATAATACATCTACAAAACGTTGTAGATTATGTAGGCAGTTTGGAAGTTTATCAAGCCTAGAATATGATAGACCTATAATGAAATTTATGTACTGAATACATGTATCTTACGGTTTGCACCGGTCCTCTTTGAATTTGCATGTACAATTACCAATTATTGGATCCAGATTTTTAACTCGCATATCACCCAAGTACATGTATTAGACAGTGTTTTTTACCCACTCATTTCTTGTTTATGAGATTGTCTGTGGATGGTACGGTGTACATGTGTTTACACATACACACATACACATGCATGCATGTCATCTGTCTGCTACGTGCGCATGTTCATCACTGACAAGCAGACAAGGAATGGACATCCTGAATGTGTAATTGTTAACATTTACTGAGTTCATGATGTGGACAGACTGCAAAATTCAGAAATGCTAACTTTTCCATTATAAGTTTGCATCAAAAAATAGTGCTGGTGCACAACATAATGATATCAACACATTGGATTGTAGCAATGCACTTGAAGCAGGTTAGAACTGGACAGAAAACATGGGAGGGATCATTCAAATCATTCACGATTTCATCTCCCTTTTTACCAAAATAGTTGACTACAAAATGTACCTGTGCTACTGATATATGTCCCTTATTTTAAAGGGACTGTACAGTACTGGTTGAGGTGGGGATTCATGTTTTGAACATTCCTAAAGTGAGATAATAAAAAGCTTCTTATGAAATATGAAAGAGCATGTAATTCTAAGAAGGATTCAATGTTTATTTGATGAAAATTGGTTTTCAAATGGCTGAGATATCCATAGGCGACATGCCACAACTTTATTAGGATCTCTTTGTTATGATTACCACTATTCAAATCTTTTATTAGACCTGTGTAGCTCAATGCATTTGCATCCTCTCAAATTCATTTCTCGATTAAGATTCTTGAAATACTGATAACAAGACCCTATACATACATGTATGTGAGTGTTGTCTATCATTACAGTGTACTAGTATCTCAAATAAATGATCAGTATTATCAATGTGTGATACCTATAGTGTATCAGCTAACCTGAGCCAAAAAAACTTGACCAAGCCATCACGCACAATTACATGTACAGGTACTAGTAAATGTTAAGGCATCATGTGATATACATCATCCTGAAAATGATAATTTCATTATGTTGTTTTTGTTGTTGTTGTTGTTGTTTGTTTCTTGCTGTTCTTGAAAATCTGCATTGATATCATCTTACGTAAAATACTACAGTAGTATTTAAGTAGGAGAGGACGCAGAATTCACTGCTAACCAATGAAAGAGACAGAACCTGGCAGCCAGGTTCGCTTTTTGGCGAACCTTGAAGCCAGGTTCGCTTATTGGCGAACCTGGCTGCCAGGTTCGCTTTTTTGGCGAACCTGGCAGCCAGGTTCGCTTTTTGGCGAACCTGGAAGCCAGGTTCGCTTTTTGGCGAACCTGGCAGCCAGGTTCGCTTTTTGGCGAACCTGGCAGCCAGGTTCGCTTATTGGCGAACCTGGCAGCCAGGTTCGCTTATTGGCGAACCTGGCAGCCAGGTTCGCTTTTTGGCGAACCTGGCTGCCAGGTTCGCTTTTTGGCGAACCTGGCAGCCAGGTTCGCTTTTTGGCGAACCTGGAAGCCAGGTTCGCTTATTGGCGAACCTGGCTTCCAGGTTCGCTTTTTGACGAACCTGGCAGCCAGGTTCGCTTTTTGGCGAACCTGGCAGCCAGGTTCGCTTTTTGGCGAACCTGGCAGCCAGGTTCGCTTATTGGCGAACCTGGCAGCCAGGTTCGCTTATTGGCGAACCTGGCAGCCAGGTTCGCTTATTGGCGAACCTGGCAGTCAGGTTCGCTTATTGGCGAACCTGGCAGCCAGGTTCGCTTTTTGGCGAACCTGGCTGCCAGGTTCGCTTTTTGGCGAACCTGGCAGCCAGGTTCGCTTATTGGCGAACCTGGCTTCCAGGTTCGCTTTTTGACGAATCTGGCAGCCAGGTTCGCTTTTTGGCGAACCTGGCAGCCAGGTTCGCTTTTTGGCGAACCTGGCAGCCAGGTTCGCTTATTGGCGAACCTGGCAGCCAGGTTCGCTTATTGGCGAACCTGGCAGTCAGGTTCGCTTATTGGCGAACCTGGCAGCCATGTTCGCTTTTTGGCGAACCTGGCTGCCAGGTTCGCTTATTGGCGAACCTGGCAGTCAGGTTCGCTTATTGGCGAACCTGGCAGCCAGGTTCGCTTTTTGGCGAACCTGGCTGCCAGGTTCGCTTTTTGGCGAACCTGGCAGCCAGGTTCGCTTATTGGCGAACCTGGAAGCCAGGTTCGCTTTTTGACGAACCTGGCAGCCAGGTTCGCTTTTTGGCGAACCTGGCAGCCAGGTTCGCTTTTTGGCGAACCTGGCAGCCAGGTTCGCTTATTGGCGAACCTGGCAGCCAGGTTCGCTTATTGGCGAACCTGGCAGTCAGGTTCGCTTATTGGCGAACCTGGCAGCCATGTTCGCTTTTTGGCGAACCTGGCTGCCAGGTTCGCTTATTGGCGAACCTGGAAGCCAGGTTCGCTTTTTGGCGAACCTGGCAGCCAGGTTCGCTTTTTGGCGAACCTGGCAGCCAGGTTCGCTTATTGACGAACTTGGCAGCCAGGTTCGCTTTTTAGCGAACCTGGGGCAGCATTTTCAGTAGTAAATGCCATTTTTTTGCCCATTGATGGATCAATTTTTACAATTTTTTCCCCAAAATCGGGTGTTTTTTTGTAGACTGTTTCGGAAAGTCTCTTTTTATTTTGGACTGGGTTAACTATTAAAAGCATTAATGAAAACTTATGAAAGCAGGTCAATGGCAGCACATACATGTACTGCTAGATTCGTTGACGTAGTCATGCACTTTCCATCACAAGTTACAGTGTCCAATTACATGTCATTCCCATGCAACATAATAAACATGTTTGCAATTTTTCACAAAGTCGACTAACAGATGTTTTTTAATGTTATTTATTCAAAGAATACTGTGGCACACAACAAAAATATGGACTTTAAAAGATCAAACACAGAAAAAAAAAGATTCTCACAGGAAAACTTGATCTTTGCAAAATCTATGTTGAAAAAAGG